>NC_044057.1:23593137-23635637 GCF_902167405.1 Gadus morhua
TTCTATATAGACTCGGGTTTGCCCCTTGATGGTTTCCCTTGAGTTTGAAGAACATTCCTTTGGCCAATTAGAAGATATACAATTTCCTCGTTTATAGCGCCCCCTTAGGGCGTAATTTTCCGAATTTTTATTCGAACGTCGTTAAGGGTGGCGCTAACATGTGTGTTAAATTTGGACTCGATCCGATGTGTAATTTTGGATTTTTTTGGATTTTGGATTTTTCACGTCTAATTTAGCTAATAAACAAATATTAAAAACGATACCGTTTCGTCGTCGAAGGTCGGATCAAAAAATAAATTAAGCAATTATTTTCGTGTAGGTCTGAAGATGCCGTGTGCAAAGTTTTGTGTCAATTGGTCGAGAAATGTGGGAGGAGTAGCGAAAAAACAGTTTTGCGGTTTTCGCGATTTTGCGAAAAAAAATTCTAGACGCAAATGGGCGTGGCCTATGCCAAAAGATGCAGCAGACTCCAGTGAACATGTGTGTACAAGGTTTTGAATGTGGGAGGTTCGGTGTGGGAGTTATAGCCCCAAACGCGTCTTTCCTTGGTATAGCGCCACCTAGTGGCCGGCGTGTCTGGATTTAATTATCTGAGTAGCGGTGCCGGACCTGGATCTAGTCATGCAATTGGCGTGTCGGCACCATTTACGGTTTGGGCTGTGGGCCCACTTTTAGCGCGGGAAGTATAATAATTATGCAGGGGTCCAAGAAGTGTGCATTTCGCCGGCACAACGCGACAAGAAATGTGCGTTTCGCCGGCACAACGCGAAGCAAGTATTCAAAACGCTACCGTGAACAACATGTGGATATAAAGGTTTTGACTGTGGGAGCTTCGGTGTGGGAGTTATAGCCTAAAACGCGTTTTCAGAACATTCCATGGCCAAATAGGAGATAGACATTGTCGTCGTTTATTTGCGCCCCCTTGTGGCGAAATTATCCAAAGACAATTTTCCTTTGCCAAATAACTCCCGCCCACATTAATAATTCTTGGCCATATTTTTTATATAGACTCGGGATTGCCCCTTGATAGTTCCCTTATAGTTTGAAGAACATTCTTTTGGCCAATTAGAAGATAAACAATTTCCTCGTTTATTGCGCCCCCTAATGGCGAAATATTCCGAATTCTTTATTGAACGCCATTAAGGGTAGCACCGACATGTGTCAAAAATTTGGACTTGATCCGATGTCTAATTTTGGTATTTTATGAATTTTTGCGTTTCGACGAAAAACGTAGCTAATAAACAAATATTCAAAACGCTACCGTTTCGTAATCGAAGGTCGGATCAAAAAAGTGTTAAAGTTTTTCTTTTCGTGTTTGTCTGACGATGTCGTGTGCAAAGTTTGGTGTCGATTGGTCAAGAAATGTGGGAGGAGTAGGGAAAAAACTGTTTTGCGGTTTTCGCGATTTTGCGAAAAAAAATTCTAGACGCAAATGGGCGTGGCCTATGCCAAAAGATGCAGCAGACTCCAGTGAACATGTGTGTACAAGGTTTTGAATGTGGGAGGTTCGGTGTGGGAGTTATAGCCCCAAACGCGTCTTTCCTTGGTATAGCGCCACCTAGTGGCCGGCGTGTCTGGATTTAATTATCTGAGTAGCGGTGCCGGACCTGGATCTAGTCATGCAATTGGCGTGTCGGCACCATTTACGGTTTGGGCTGTGGGCCCACTTTTAGCGCGGGAAGTATAATAATTATGCAGGGGTCCAAGAAGTGTGCATTTCGCCGGCACAACGCGACAAGAAATGTGCGTTTCGCCGGCACAACGCGAAGCAAGTATTCAAAACGCTACCGTGAACAACATGTGGATATAAAGGTTTTGACTGTGGGAGCTTCGGTGTGGGAGTTATAGCCTAAAACGCGTTTTCAGAACATTCCATGGCCAAATAGGAGATAGACATTGTCGTCGTTTATTTGCGCCCCCTTGTGGCGAAATTATCCAAAGACAATTTTCCTTTGCCAAATAACTCCCGCCCACATTAATAATTCTTGGCCATATTTTTTATATAGACTCGGGATTGCCCCTTGATAGTTCCCTTATAGTTTGAAGAACATTCTTTTGGCCAATTAGAAGATAAACAATTTCCTCGTTTATTGCGCCCCCTAATGGCGAAATATTCCGAATTCTTTATTGAACGCCATTAAGGGTAGCACCGACATGTGTCAAAAATTTGGACTTGATCCGATGTCTAATTTTGGTATTTTATGAATTTTTGCGTTTCGACGAAAAACGTAGCTAATAAACAAATATTCAAAACGCTACCGTTTCGTAATCGAAGGTCGGATCAAAAAAGTGTTAAAGTTTTTCTTTTCGTGTTTGTCTGACGATGTCGTGTGCAAAGTTTGGTGTCGATTGGTCGAGAAATGTGGGAGGAGTAGCGAAAAAACAGTTTTGCGGTTTTCGCGATTTTGCGAAAAAAAAATATTGACGCAAATGGGCGTGGCCTATGCCAAAAGATGCAGCAGACTCCAGTGAATATGTGCGTACAAGTTTTTGACTGTGGGAGGTTCGGTGTGGGAGTTATAGCCCCAAACGCGTTTTCCCTTGGTATAGCGCCACCTAGTGGCCGGCGTGTCTGGATTTTGTCGTCTGCGTAGTCCGAAGAGATCTGGATCTAGTCATGCAATTGGCGTGTCGTCACCATTTACGGTTTGGGCTGTGGGCACACTTTTAGGGAGGTAAGAATAATAATAATAATCCTTACAAAAACAATAGGGATCCAACCTGTTGGCTTGGACCCCTAATAACAAGAAGTGTGCATTTCCCCGGCACAACGCGACAAGAAATGTGCATTTCGCCGGCACAACGCGAAGCATGTGTTCAAAACGCTACCCTGAACCTGTGGATAAAAAGGATTTGACTGTGGTAGGAGTAGCGAGAAGACAGTGTAGCGTTTTCGCGGCAAAATTTTGTAGAAGATATACAATTTCCTCGTTTATGGCGCCCCCTAATGGCGAAATATTCCGAAATTTTTATCGAACGACATTAAGGTTAGCACCAACATGTGTGTACAATTTGGACTCGATCCGATGTCTGATTTTTTATTATTTTGGATTTTGGATTTTTCACGTCTAATTTAGCTAATAAACCAATATTCAAAACGCTACCGTTTCGTAATCGAAGGTCGGATCAAAAAGTGTTTGAGTATTTCTTTTCGTGTGCGTCTGAAGATGTCGTGTGCAAAGTTTGGTGTTGATTGGTCGAGAAATGTGGGAGGAGTAGGGAAAAAACAGTTTTGCGGTTTTCGCGATTTTGCGAAAAAAAATTCTAGGCGCAAATGGGCGTGGCCTATGCCAAAAGATGCAGCAGACTCCAGTGAATATGTGCGTACAAGTTTTTGACTGTGGGAGGTTCGGTGTGGGAGTTATAGCCCCAAACGCGTATTCCTTGGTATAGCGCCACCTAGTGGCCGGCGTGTCTGGATTTTGTCGTCTGCGTAGTGTTCACGGACCTGGATCTAGTGATGCAATTGGCGCGTGTGCACCATTTACTGTTTGGGCTGTGGTACCACTTCTAGATGGGAAGTATAATAATAATAATCCTTACAAAAACAATAGGGATCCAACCTGTTGGCTTGGACCCCTAACTAGAACTGCAAGCAGTTATGCAGGGGTCCAAGAAGTGTGCATTTCGCCGGCACAACGCGACAAGAAATGTGCGTTTCGCCGGCACAACGCGAAGCATGTGTTGAAAACGCTACCCTGAACCTGTGGATACAAAGGATTTGACTGTGGTAGGAGTAGCGAGAAGTCGGTGTAGCGTTTTCGCGGTGAAATTTTGTAGACGATATACAATTTCCTCGTTTATTGCGCCCCCTAATGGTGAAATTTTCCGAAATTTTTATCGAACGACATTAAGGTTAGCACCAACATGTGTGTAAAATGTGGACTCGATCCGATGTCTAATTTTGGATTTCCTTGGATTTTTGATATTCCACGTCTAATTTAGCTAATATACCAATATTCAAAACGCTACCGTTTCGTCGTCAAAGGTCGCATCAAAAAAGTGTTTCATGCATTCTTTGCATGTGCGTCTGAAGATGTCGTGTGCAAAGTTTGGTGTTGATCGGGCGAGAAATGTGGAAGGAGTAGGGAAAAAACAGTTTTGCGGTTTTCGCGATTTTGCGAAAAAAAATTATTGACGCAAATGGGCGTGGCCTGTGCCAAAAGATCCAGCAGACTCCAGTGAATATGTGCGTACAAGTTTTTGACTGTGGGAGGTTCGGTGTGGGAGTTATAGACCCAAACGCGTCTTTCCTTGGTATAGCGCCACCTAGTGGCCGGCGTGTCTGGATTTGGTTATCTGAGTAGCGGTGCCGGACCTGGTTCTAGTCATGTAATTGGCGCGTGTGCACCATTTACGGTTTGGGCTGTAGTCCCACAAGTACGGGGGGAAGTATAACTAGAACTGCAAGCAGTTATGCAGGGGTCCAAGAAGTGTGCATTTCGCCGGCACAACGCGACAAGAAATGTGCGTTTCGCCGGCACAAAGCGAAGCATGTGTTCAAAACGCTACCCTGAACCTGTGGATACAAACGATTTGACTGTGGTAGGAGTAGCGAGAAGTTAGTGTAGCGTTTTCGCGGCGAAATTTTGTAGAAGATATACAATTTCCTCGTTTATTGCGCCCCCTAATGGCGAAATTTTCCGAAATTTTTATCGAACGACATAAAGGTTAGCACCAACATGTGTGTAAAACTTGGAGTCGATCCGATGTGTAATTTTGAATTTTTCGGGATTTTGGATATTCCACGTCTAATTTAGCTAATAAACCAATATTCAAAACGCTACCGTTTCGTCGTCAAAGGTCGCATCAAAAAAGTGTTTCCTGCATTCTTTGCGCGTGCGTCTGAAGATGTCGTGTGCAAAGTTTGGTGTCGATTGGTCAAGAAATGTGGGAGGAGTAGGGAAAAAGCATTTTTGCGGTTTTCGCGATTTTGCGAAAAAAAATTATAGACGCAAATGGGCGTGGCCTATGCCAAAAGATGCAGCAGACTCCAGTGAATCTGTGCGTACAAGTTTTTGAATGTGGGAGATTCGGTGTGGGAGTTATAGCCCCAAACGCGTCTGTCCTTGGTATAGCGCCACCTAGTGGCCGGCGCGTCTGGATTTGGTTATCTGAGTAGCGGTGCCGGACCTGGATCTAGTCATGCAATTGGCGCGTGTGCACCATTTACGGTTTGGGCTGTAGTCCCACAAGTACGGGGGGAAGAATAATAACTAGAACTGCAAGCAGTTATGCAGGGGTCCAAGAAGTGTGCATTTCGCCGGCACAACGCGACAAGAAATGTGCGTTTCGCCGGCACAACGCGAAGCATGTGTTCAAAACGCTACCCTGAACCTGTGGATACAAAGGATTTGACTTTGGTAGGAGTAGCGAGAAGTCAGTCTAGCGTTTTCGCGGCGAAATTTTGTAGAAGATATACAATTTCCTCGTTTATTGCGCCCCCTAATGGCGAAATTTTCCGAAATTTTTATCGAACGACATTAAGGTTAGCACCAACATGTTTGTAAAATGTGGACTCGATCCGATGTCTAATTTTGGATTTCTTTGGATTTTTGATATTCCACGTCTAATTTAGCTCATAAACCAATATTCAAAACGCTACCGTTTCGTTATCGAAGGACGGATCAAAAAAGTGTTTCATGCATTCTTTGCGTGTGCGTCTGAAGATGTCGTGTGCAAAGTTTGGTGTCGATTGGTCAAGAAATGTGGGAGGAGTAGGGAAAAAACAGTTTTGCGGTTTTCGCGATTTTGCGAAAAAAAATTCTAGACGCAAATGGGCGTGGCCTATGCCAAAAGATGCAGCAGACTCCAGTGAACATGTGTGTACAAGGTTTTGAATGTGGGAGGTTCGGTGTGGGAGTTATAGCCCCAAACGCGTCTTTCCTTGGTATAGCGCCACCTAGTGGCCGGCGTGTCTGGATTTAATTATCTGAGTAGCGGTGCCGGACCTGGATCTAGTCATGCAATTGGCGTGTCGGCACCATTTACGGTTTGGGCTGTGGGCCCACTTTTAGCGCGGGAAGTATAACTAGAACTGCAAGCAGTTATGCAGGGGTCCAAGAAGTGTGCATTTCGCCGGCACAACGCGACAAGAAATGTGCGTTTCGCCGGCACAACGCGAAGCATGTGTTCAAAACGCTACCCTGAACCTGTGGATATAAAGGTTTTGACTGTGGGAGCTTCGGTGTGGGAGTTATAGCCTAAAACGCGTTTTCAGAACATTGGCCAAATAGGAGATAGACAATGTCGTCGTTTTTTGGCGCCGCCCTGTGGCGAAATTTTCCAAGGACAATTTTCCTTTGCCAAATAACTCCCGCCCACATTAATAATTCTTGGCCATATTTTCTATATAGACTCGGGTTTGCCCCTTGATGGTTTCCCTTGAGTTTGAAGAACATTCCTTTGGCCAATTAGAAGATATACAATTTCCTCGTTTATTGCGCCCCCTAATGGCGAAATTTTCCGAAATTTTTATCGAACGACATTAAGGTTAGCTCCAACATGTGTGTAAAATTTGGACTCGATCCGATGTCTCATTTTGGATTTCTTTGGATTTTTGCTATTCCACGTCTCATTTAGCTAATTAACCAATATTCAAAACGCTACCGTTTCGTCGTCGAAAGTCGGATCAAAAAAGTGTTTCATGCATTCTTTGCGTGTGTGTCTGAAGATGTCGTGTGCAAAGTTTGGTGTCGATTGGTCAAGAAATGTGGGAGAAGTAGGGAAAAAACAGTTTTGCGGTTTTCGCGATTTTGCGAAAAAAAATTATAGACGCAAATGGGCGTGGCCTATGCCAAAAGATGCAGCAGACTCCAGTGAATATGTGCGTACAAGTTTTTGACTGTGGGAGGTTCGGTGTGGGAGTTATAGCCCCAAACGCGTCTTTCCTTGGTATAGCGCCACCTAGTGGCCGGCGTGTCTGGATTTTGTCGTCTGCATAGTCTTCACGTACCTAGATCTAGTCATGTAATTGGCGTGTGTGCACCATTTACGGTTTGGGCTGTAGTAGCACTTTCTTGGTAGGAAGTATAATAATAACTAGAACTGCAAGCAGTTATGCAGGGGTCCAAGAAGTGTGCATTTCGCCGGCACAACGCGACAAGAAATGTGCGTTTCGCCGGCACGACGCGAAGCATGTGTTCAAAACGCTACCCTGAACCTGAGGATACAAAGGATTTGACTGTGGTAGGAGTAGCGAGAAGTCAGTGTAGCGTTTTCGCGGCGAAAATTTGTAGACGATATACAATTTCCTCGTTTATTGCGCCCCCTAATGGCGAATTTTTCCGAATTTTTTATCGAACGACGTTAAGGTTAACACCAACATGTGTGTAAAATTTGGACTCGATCCGATGTCTAATTTTGGATATCTTTGGATTTTTGATATTCCACGTCTAATTTAGCTAATAAACCAATATTCAAAACGCTACCGTTTCGTCGTCAAAGGTCGCATCAAAAAAGTGTTTCATGCATTCTTTGAGTGTGCGTCTGAAGATGTCGTGTGCAAAGTTTGGTGTCGATTGGTCAAGAAATGTGGGAGGAGTAGGGAAAAAACAGTTTTGCGGTTTTCGCGATTTTGCGAAAAATATTCCTAGACGCAAATGGGCGTGGCCTAGGCCAAAAGATGCAGCAGACTCCAGTGCATCTGTGTGTACAAGTTTTTGGACTGTGGGAGGTTCGGTGTGGGAGCTATAGCCCCAAACGCGTCTTTCCTTGGTATAGCGCCACCTAGTGGCCGGCGTGTCTCGATTTTGTTATCTGAGTAGCGGTGCCGGACCTGGATCAAGTCATGCAATTGGCGTGTCGGCACCATTTACGGTTTGGGCTGTGGTACCACATTTAGCGCAGGAATAATAATAAGAAAAATCCTTACAAAAACAATAGGGATCCAACCTGTTGGCTTGGACCCCTAATAATAGGAACTAGAACTGCAAGCAGTTATGCAGGGGTCCAAGAAGTGTGCATTTCGCCGGCACAACGCGACAAGAAATGTGCGTTTCGCCGGCACAACGCGAAGCATGTGTTCAAAACGCTACCCTGAACCTGTGGATACAAAGGATTTGACTGTGGTAGGAGTAGCAGGAGTCAGTGTAGCGTTTTCGCGGCGAAATTTTGTAGAAGATATACAATTTCCTCGTTTATTGCGCCCCCTAATGGCGAAATTTTCCGAAATTTTTATCGAACGACATTAACGTTAGCACCAACATGTGTGTAAAATGTGGACTCGATCCGATGTCTAATTTTGGATTTCTTTGGATTTTTGATATTCCACGTCTAATTTAGCTAATAAACCAATATTCAAAACGCTACCGTTTCGTTATCGAAGGACGGATCAAAAAAGTGTTTCATGCATTCTTTGCGTGTGCGTCTGAAGATGTCGTTTGCAAAGTTTGGTGTCGATTGGTCAAGAAATGTGGGAGGAGTAGGGAAAAAACAGTTTTGCGGTTTTCGCGATTTTGCGAAAAATATTCCTAGACGCAAATGGGCGTGGCCTAGGCCAAAAGATGCAGCAGACTCCAGTGAATATGTGTGTACAAGGTTTTGAATGTGGGAGGTTCGGTGTGGGAGTTATAGCCCCAAACGCGTCTTTCCTTGGTATAGCGCCACCTAGTGGCCGGCGTGTCTGTATTTTGTTATCTGAGTAGCGGTGCCGGACCTGGATCAAGTCATGCAATTGGCGTGTCGGCACCATTTACGGTTTGGGCTGTGGTACCACATTTAGCGCAGGAATAATAATAAGAAAAATCCTTACAAAAACAATAGGGATCCAACCTGTTGGCTTGGACCCCTAACAAGAAGTGTGCATTTCGCCGGCACAACGCGACAAGAAATGTGCGTTTCGCCGGCACAACGTAGGAGTAGCGAGAAGTCAGTGTAGCGTTTTGACGGGGAAATTTTGTAGAAGATATACAATTTCCTCGTTTATGGCGTCCCCTAATGGCGAATTTTTCCGATTTTTTTATCGTACAACATTAAGGTTAGCACCAACATGTGTGTACAATTTGGACTCGTTCCGATGTCAAATTTTGGATTTCTTTGGATTTTTGATTTTCCACGTCTAATTTAGCTCATAAACCAATATTCAAAACGCTACCGTTTCGTCGTCGAAGGTCGGATCAAAAAACTGTCTCACGATTCCTTTGCGTGTGCGTCTGAAGATGTCGTGTGCAAAGTTTGGTGTCGATTGGTCAAGAAATGTGGGAGGAGTAGGGAAAAAACAGTTTTGCGGTTTTCGCGATTTTGCGAAAAAAAATTATAGACGCAAATGGGCGTGGCCTATGCCAAAAGATGCAGCAGACTCCAGTGAATCTGTGTGTACAAGGTTTTGAATGTGGGAGGTTCGGTGTGGGAGTTATAGCCCCAAACGCGTATTCCTTGGTATAGCGCCACCTAGTGACCGGCGTGTCTGGATTTTGTTATCTGAGTAGCGGTGCCGGACCTGAATCTAGTCATGCTATTGGCATGTCCGCGCCATTTACGGTTTGGGCTGTGGGCCCACTTTTACGGGGGGAATAATAAAAATAAAAAGAATCCTTACAAAAACAATAGGGATCCAACCTGTTGGCTTGGACCCCTAACTAGAACTGCAAGCAGTTATGCAGGGGTCCAAGAAGTGTGCATTTCGCCGGCACAACGCGACAAGAAATGTGCGTTTCGCCGGCACAACGCGAAGCAAGTATTCAAAACGCTACCGTGAACAACATGTGGATATAAAGGTTTTGACTGTGGGAGCTTCGGTGTGGGAGTTATAGCCTAAAACGCGTTTTCAGAACATTCCATTGGCCAGTTGGGAGATATATTATTTCGTCGTTTTTTTGCGCCCCCTTGTGGCTAAATTTCCCAAAGACAATTTTCCTTTGCCAAATAACTCCCGCCCACATTAATAATTCTTGGCCATATTTTCTATATAGACTTGGGTTTGCCCCTTGATGGTTTCCCTTGAGTTTGAAGAACATTCCTTTGGCCAATTAGAAGATATACAATTTCCTCGTTTATTGCGCCCCCTAATGACGAATTTTTCCGAATTTTTTATCGAACGACATTAAGGTTAGCACCAACATGTGTGTAAAATTTGGACTCGATCCGATGTCTCATTTTGGATTTCTTTGGATTTTTGCTATTCCACGTCTAATTTAGCTAATAAACCAATATTCCAAATGCTACCGTTTCGTCGTCGAAGGTCGGATCAAAAAAGTGTTTCATGCATTCTTTGCGTGAGTGTCTGAAGATGTCGTGTGCAAAGTTTGGTGTCGATTGGTCAAGAAATGTGGGAGGAGTAGGGAAAATACAGTTTTGCGGTTTTCGCGATTTTGCGAAAAAAAATTATAGACGCAAATGGGCGTGGCCTATGCCAAAAGATGCGGCAGACTCCAGTGAATATGTGCGTACAAGTTTTTGACTGTGGGAGGTTCGGTGTGGGAGTTATAGCCCCAAACGCGTATTCCTTGGTATAGCGCCACCTAGTGACCGGCGTGTCTGGATTTTGTCGTCTGCGTAGTCCGAAGAGATCGGGATCTAGTCATGTAATTGGCGTGTGTGCACCATTTACGGTTTGGGCTGTGGTACCACTTTTAGGGGGGTAAGTATAATAACTAGAACTGCAAGCAGTTATCCAGGGGTCCAAGAAGTGTGCATTTCGCCGGCACAACGCGACAAGAAATGTGCGTTTCGCCGGCACAACGCGAAGCATGTGTTCAAAACGCTACCCTGAACCTGTGGATACAAAGGATTTGACTGTGGTAGGAGTAGCGAGAAGTCAGTGTAGCGTTTTCGCGGCGAAATTCTGTAGACGATATACAATTTCCTCGTTTATTGCGCCCCCTAATGGCGGATTTTTCCGAATTTTTTATCGAACGACGTTAAGGTTAACACCAACATGTGTGTACAATTTGGACTCGATCCGATGTCTAATTTTGGATTTCTTTGGATTTTGGATATTCCACGTCTAATTTAGCTAATAAACCAATATTCAAAACGCTACCGTTTCGTCGTCAAAGGTCGCATCAAAAAAGTGTTTCGTGCATTCTTTGCGTGTGCGTCTGAAGATGTCGTGTGCAAAGTTTGGTGTTGATTGGTCAAAAAATGTGGGAGGAGTAGCGAAAATACAGTTTTGCGGTTTACGCGATTTAGCGAAAAATATTCATAGACGCAAATGGGCGTGGCCTATGCCAAAAGATCCAGCAGACTCCAGTGAATATGTGCGTACAAGTTTTTGACTGTGGGAGGTTCGGTGTGGGAGTTATAGCCCCAAACGCGTCTTTCCTTGGTATAGCGCCACCTAGTGGCCGGCGTGTCTGGATTTGGTTATCTGAGTAGCGGTGCCGGACCTGGTTCTAGTCATGTAATTGGCGCGTGTGCACCATTTACGGTTTGGGTTGTAGTCCCACAAGTACGGGGGGAAGTATAATAATAATAGGAAAAATCCTTACAAAAACAATAGGGATCCAACCTGTTGGCTTGGACCCCTAACTAGAACTGCAAGCAGTTATGCAGGGGTCCAAGAAGTGTGCATTTCGCCGGCACAACGCGACAAGAAATGTGCATTTCGCCGGCACAACGCGAAGGAAGTATTAAAAACGCTACCGTGAACAACATGTGGATGTAAAGGTTTTGACTGTGGGAGCTTCGGTGTGGGAGTTATAGCCTAAAACGCGTTTTCAGAACATTCCATTGGCCAAATAGGAGATAGACAATGTCGTCGTTTTTTGGCGCCGCCCTGTGGCGAAATTTTCCAAAGACAATTTTCCTTTGCCAAATAACTCCCGCCCATACAAATAATTCTTGGCCATATTTTCTATATAGACTCGGGTTTGCCCCTTGATGGTTTCCCTTGAGTTTGAAGAACATTCCTTTGGCCAATTAGAAGATATACAATTTCCTCGTTTATTGCGCCCCCTAATGGCGAAATTTTCCGAAATTTTTATCGAACGTCATTAAGGTTAGCACCAACATGTGTGTAGAATTTGGACTCGATCCGATGTCTAATTTTGTATTTTTTTGGATTTTTAATTTTCCACGTCTAATTTAGCTAATAAACCAATATTCAAAACGCTACCGTTTCGTTATCGAAAGACGGATCAAAAAAGTGTTTCATGCATTCTTTGCGTGTGCGTCTGAAGATGTCGTGTGCAAAGTTTGGTGTCGATTGGTCAAGAAATGTGGGAGGACTAGGGAAAAAACAGTTTTGCGGTTTTCGCGATTTTGCGAAAAAAAAATCCAGACGCAAATGGGCGTGGCCTATGCCAAAAGATGCAGCAGACTCCAGTGAATATGTGTGTACAAGGTTTTGAATGTGGGAGGTTCGGTGTGGGAGTTATAGCCCCAAACGCGTATTCCTTGGTATAGCGCCACCTAGCGGCCGGCGTGTCTGGATTTTGTCGTCTGCCTAGAACTCTGGGACCTGGATCTAGTCATGCAATTGGCGTGTCGTCACCATTTACGGTTTGGGCTGTGGGCCCACTTCTAGGGGGGAATAATAATAATAATAAAAACTAGAACTGCAAGCAGTTATGCAGGGGTCCAAGAAGTGTGCATTTCGCCGGCACAACGCGACAAGAAATGTGCATTTCGCCGGCACAACGCGAAGCAAGTATTCAAAACGCTACCGTGAACAACATGTGGATATAAAGGTTTTGACTGTGGGAGCTTCGGTGTGGGAGTTATAGCCTAAAACGCGTTTTCAGAACATTCCATTGGCCAAATAGGAGATAGACAATGTCGTCGTTTTTTGGCGCCGCCCTGTGGCGAAATTTTCCAAAGACAATTTTCCTTTGCCAAATAACTCCCGCCCACATTAATAATTCTTGGCCATATTTTCTATATAGGCTCGGGTTTGCCCCTTGATGGTTTCCCTTGAGTTTGAAGAACATTCCTTTGGCCAATTAGAAGATATACAATTTCCTCGTTTATTGCGCCCCCTGAGGGCGTAATTTTCCGAATTTTTTATCGAACGCCGTTAAGGTTAGCACCAACATGTGTGTACAATTTGGACTCGTTCCGATGTCTAATTTTGGATTTCTTTGGATTTTTGATTTTCCACATCAAATTAAGCTCATAAACCAATATTCAAAATGCTACCGTTTCGTCGTCAAAGGTCGCATCAAAAAAGTGTTTCGTGCATTCTTTGCGTGTGCGTCTGAAGATGTCGTGTGCAAAGTTTGGTGTCAATTGGTCAAGAAATGTGGGAGGAGTAGCGAAAATACAGTTTTGCGGTTTTCGCGATTTTGCGAAAAAAAATTATGGACGCAAATGGGCGTGGCCTATGCCAAAAGATGCAGCAGACTCCAGTGAATATGTGGGTACAAGTTTTTGACTGTGGGAGGTTCGGTGTGGGAGTTATAGCCCCAAACGCGTTTTCCCTTGGTATAGCGCCACCTAGTGTTCGGCGTGTCTGGATTTTGTCGTCTGCTTAGAACTCAGGGACCTGGATCTAGTCATGCAATTGGCGTGTCGGCACCATTTACGGTTTGGGCTGTGGGCACACTTTTAGGATTAGCACGTCGGAATAATAATAATAATCCTTACAAAAACAATAGGGATCCAACCTGTTGGCTTGGACCCCTAACTAGAACTGCAAGCAGTTATGCAGGGGTCCAAGAAGCGTGCATTTCGCCGGCACAACGCGACAAGAAATGTGCATTTCACCGGCACAACGCGAAGCATGTGTTCAAAACGCTACCCTGAACCTGTGGATACAAAGGATTTGACTGTGGTAGGAGTAGCGAAAAGTCAGTGTAGCGTTTTCGCGGCGAAATTTTGTAGAAGATATACAATTTCCTCGTTTATTGCGCCCCCTAATGGCGAATTTTTCCGAAATTTTTATCGAACGACAGTATGGTTAGCACCAACATGTGTGTAAAATTTGGACTCGATCCGATGTCTCATTTTGGATTTCTTTAGATTTTTGATTTTCCACGTCTAATTTAGCTAACATACCAATATTCAAAACGCTACCGTTTCGTCGTCGAAGGTCTGATCAAAAAAGTGTTTCGTGCATTCTTTGCGTGTGCGTCTGAAGATATCGTGTGCAAAGTTTGGTGTCGATTGGTCAAGAAATGTGGGAAGAGTAGGGAAAAAACGGTTTTGCGTTTTTTGCGATTTTGCGAAAAAAAATTATAGACGCAAATGGGCGTGGCCTATGCCAAAAGATGCAGCAGACTCCAGTGAATCTGTGTGTACAAGGTTTTGAATGTGGGAGGTTCGGTGTGGGAGTTATAGTCTCAAACGCGTATTCCCTGGTATAGCGCCACCTAGTGGCCGGCGTGTCTGGATTTTGTCGTCTGCGTAGTCCGAAGGGATCTGGATCTAGTCATGCAATTGGCGTGTCGGCACCATTTACGGTCTGGGCTGTGGTACCACTTCTAGTTGGGAATAATAATAATAATAAGAAAAATCCTTACAAAAACAATAGGGATCCAATCCTGTTGGCTTGGACCCCTAAAAATCCTCACAAAAACAATAGGGATCCAACCTGTTGGCTTGGACCCCTAATAATAGGAAGAAAAATCCTTACAAAAACAATAGGGATCCAACCTGTTGGCTTGGACCCCTAACTAGAACTGCAAGCAGTTATGCAGGGGTCCAAGAAGTGTGCATTTCGCCGGCACAACGCGACAAGAAATGTGCGTTTCGCCGGCACAAAGCGAAGCATGTGTTGAAAACGCTACCCTGAACCTGTGGATACAAAGGATTTGACTGTGGTAGGAGTAGCGAGAAGTCAGTGTAGCGTTTTTGCGGCGAAATTTTGTAGACGATATACAATTTCCTCGTTTATGGCGCCCCCTAATTGCGAAATTTTCCGAAATTTTTATCGTACGACAGTAAGGTTAGCACCAACATGTGTGTAAAATTTGGAGTCGATCCGATGTGTAATTTTGATTTTTTTGGGATTTTGGATTTTCCACGTCTAATTTAGCTAATAAACCAATATTCAAAACGCAACCGTTTCGTCGTCGAAGGTCGGATCAAAAAAGTAATGCAGGAATTCTTTTCGTGTAGGTCTGAAGATGCCGTGTGTAAAGTTTTGTGTCAATTGGTCGGGAAATGTGGGAGGAGTAGCGAAAAAACATTTTTGCGGTTTTCGCGATTTAGCGAAAAATATTCATAGACGCAAATGGGCGTGGCCTAGGTCAAAAGATGCAGCAGACTCCAGTGCATCTGTGGGTACAAGGTTTTGGACTCTGGAAGGTTCGGTGTGGGAGTTATAGCCCCGAACGTGTTTTCCTAGGTATAGCGCCACCTAGTGGCCGGCATGTCTGGATTTTGGCGTCTGCGTAGTCCCCACGGATCTGGATGTAGTCATGCAATTGGCGTGTCGGCACCATTTACGGTTTGGGCTGCGGTACCACTTTCAAGGAGGTAAGTATAATAATAAACACTACAAAAACAATAGGGATCCAACCTGTTGGCTTGGACCCCTAAAAATCCTTACAAAAACAATAGGGATCCAATCCTGTTGGCTTGGACCCCTAATAAACACTACAAAAACAATAGGGATCCAACCTGTTGGCTTGGACCCCTAACTAACCACGAAGGGATTTGAACCCTCATCTTCTGATCCGTAGTCAGACGCCTTATCCATTAGGCCACGTAGCTTCTGTTTAACAGTCGATTGGTCTTTATATTTTTTACGGAAGTGTATAATTCATCCTCAAATTAATACATAAATGAACTCAACAAAGAATTGATGGCCAGTACGGGGGTTGAACACGGGACCTGGGCGTTATTAGCACCACGCTCTAACCAACTGAGCTAACCGGCCTTTAACTTAAGCGTTCATTTCATGTATTTTTTTTGTATTTTCAATTACAAATATTTTGAGAAGGGATTCACTCAAATGTTATCGAAGCATTCCCTTGTTTCACAGAATGTTATTCGTGCTAATAACTTTGAGCGAGGTCAATTCCAACTAACCACGAAGGGATTTGAACCCTCATCTTCTGATCCGAAGTCAGACACACATCCAATTCCAACTAACCACGAAGGGATTCGAACCCTCAATCTTCAGATCCGAAGTCAGACACACATCCAATTCCAACTAACCACGAAGGGATTCAAACCCTCAATCTTCTAATCCGAAGTCAGACGCCTTATCCAATATGCCACGTGGCTTCTGTTTAATAGTCGATTGGTCTATATATTTTTTACGGAAGTGTATAATTCATCCTCAAATTAATACATAAATGAACTCAACAAAGAATTGATGGCCAGTATAGGGGTTGAACACGGGACCTTGTCGTTTTTAGCACCACGCTCTAACCAACTGAGCTAACCCGCCTTTAATTTAAGTGTTCAATTCATGTATTTTTTTTGTATTTTCAATTACAAATAGTTTGAGAAGGGATTCACTCAAATGTTATCGAAGCATTCCCTTGTTTCACAGAATGTTATTCGTGCTATTAACTTTGAGCGAGGTCAATTCCAACTAACCACGAAGGGATTCGAACCCTCAATCTTCTGATCCGAAGTGAGACGCCTTATCCATTAGGCCACGTGGCTTCTGTTTAACAGTCGATTGGTCTTTATATTTTTTACGGAAGTGTATAATTCATCCTCAAATTAATACATTAATAAACTCAACAAAGAATTGATGGCCAGTACGGGGGTTGCACCCGTGACCTTGGCGTTATTAGCACCACGCTCTAACCAACTGAGCTAACCAGGCTTTAATTTAAGTGTTAATTTCATGTATTATTTTTGTATTTTCAATTACAAATAGTTTGAGAAGGGATTCACTCAAATGTTATCTAAGCATTCCCTTGTTTCACAGAATATTATTCGTGCTATTAACTTTGAGCGAGGTCAATTCCAACTAACCACGAAGGGATTCGAACCCTCAATCTTCTGATCCGAAGTCAGACGCCTTATCCATTAGGCCACGTGGCTT
Organism: Gadus morhua; assembly: GCF_902167405.1. Lineage (NCBI taxonomy): Eukaryota > Metazoa > Chordata > Actinopteri > Gadiformes > Gadidae > Gadus > Gadus morhua. Next base: position 23,610,023 of record NC_044057.1, read on the forward strand.
CTGTTTAACAGTCGATTGGTCTTTATATTTTTTACGGAAGTGTATAATTCATCCTAAAATTAATACATTAATGAACTCAACAAAGAATTGATGGCCAGTACGGGGGTTGAACCCGTGACCTTGGCGTTATTAGCAACACGCTCTAACCAACTGAGCTAACCAGCCTTTTTACAAAAATATTAATTTCGTGATATTTTTTTTCAATTGCAAACAGTTTGAGAAATGATTCACTTAAATGTTGTCGAAACATTGCCTTGTTTCACAGAATGTTATATAAGCTACGAACTTTGAGCGAGGTCAATTCCAACTAACCACGAAGGGATTTGAACCCTCAATCTTCTGATCCGAAGTCAGACACCCATCCAATACCAACTAACCACGAAGGGATTCGAACCCTCAATCTTCTGATCCGAAGTCAGACGCCTTATCCATTAGGCCACGTGGCTTCCGTTTAATAATCGATTGGTCTATATATTTTTTACGGAAGTGTATAATCCATCCTCAAATTAATACATTAATGAACTCAACAAAGAATTGATGTTAAGTATGGGGGTTGAACACGGGACCTTGGCGTTATTAGCACCACGCTCTAACCAACTGAGCTAACCGGCCTTTAATTTAAGTGTTAATTTCATGTATTTTTTTTGTATTTTCAATTACAAATATTTTGAGAAGGGAGTCACTCAAATGTTATCTAAGCATTCCCTTGTTTCACAGAATGTTATTCGTGCTATTAACTTTGAGCGAGGTCAATTCCAACTAACCACGAAGGGATTTGAACCCTCATCTTCTGATCCGAAGTCAGACACACATCCAATTCCAACTAACCACGAAGGGATTCGAACCCTCAATCTTCTGATCCGAAGTCAGACGCCTTATCCATTAGGCCACGTGGCTTCTGTTTAACAGTCGATTGGTCTTTATATTTTTTACGGAAGTGTATAATTCATCCTAAAATTAATACATTAATGAACTCAACAAAGAATTGATGGCCAGTACGGGGGTTGAACCCGTGACCTTGGCGTTATTAGCACCACGCTCTAACCAACTGAGCTAACCGGCCTTTTTACAAAAATATTAATTTCGTGATATTTTTTTTCAATTGCAAACAGTTTGAGAAATGATTCACTTAAATGTTGTCGAAACATTGCCTTGTTTCACAGAATGTTATATAAGCTACAAACTTTGAGCGAGGTCAATTCCAACTAACCACGAAGGGATTCGAACCCTCAATCTTCTGATCCGAAGTCAGACGCCTTATCCATTAGGCCACGTGGCTTCTGTTTAACAGTCGATTGGTCTTTATATTTTTTACGGAAGTGTATAATTCATCCTCAAATTAATACATTAATGAACTCAACAAAGAATTGATGGCCAGTACGGGGGTTGAACCCATGACCTTGGCGTTATTAGCACCACGCTCTAACCAACTGAGCTAACCGGCCTTTAATTTGAGTGTTAATTTCATGTATTTTTTTTGTATTTTCAATTACAAATAGTTTGAGAAGGGATTCACTCAAATGTTATCTAAGCATTCCCTTGTTTCACAGAATGTTATTCGTGCTATTAACTTTGAGCGAAGTCAATTCCAACTAACCACGACGGGATTTGAACACTCATCTTCTGATCCGAAGTCAGACGCCTTATCCATTCGGCCACGTGGCTATTGTATAACAGTCGATTGGTCTTTATATTTTTTACGGAAGTGTATAATTCATCCTCAAATTAATACATAAATGAACTCAACAAAGAATTGATGGCCAGTACGGGGGTTGAACACGGGACCTTGTCGTTTTTAGCACCACGCTCTAACCAACTGAGCTAACCCGCCTTTAATTTAAGTGTTCAATTCATGTATTTTTTTTGTATTTTCAAATACAAATAGTTTGAGAAGGGATTCACTCAAATGTTATCGAAGCATTCCCTTGTTTCACAAAATGTTATTCGTGCTATTAACTTTGAGCGAGGTCAATTCCAACTAACCACGAAGGGATTCGAACCCTCAATCTTCTGATCCGAAGTCAGACGCCTTATCCATTAGGCCACGTGACTTCTGTTTAACAGTCGATTGGTCTTTATATTTTTTACGGAAGTGTATAATTCATCCTCAAATTAATACATTAATGACCTCAACAAAGAATTAATGGCCAGTACGGGGGTTGAACCCGTGACCTTGGCGTTTTTAGCACCACGCTCTAACCAACTGAGCTAACCGGCCTTTAATTTAAGTGTTAATTTCATGTATTTTTTTTTTTGTATTTTCAATTACAAATAGTTTGAGAAGGGATTCACTCCAATGTTATCTAAGCATTCCCTTGTTTCACAGAATGTTATTCGTGCTAATAACTTTGAGCGAGGTCAATTCCAACTAACCACGAAGGGATTTGAACCCTCATCTTCTGATCCGAAGTCAGACACACATCCAATTCCAACTAACCACGAAGGGATTCGAACCCTCAATCTTCAGATCCGAAGTCAGACACACATCCAACTCCAACTAACCACGAAGGGATTCAAACCCTCAATCTTCTAATCCGAAGTCAGACGCCTTATCCAATAGGGCACGTGGCTTCTGTTTAATAGTCGATTGGTCTATATATTTTTTACGGAAGTGTATAATTCATCCTCAAATTAATACATTAATAAACTCAACAAAGAATTGATGGCCAGTACGGGGGTTGAACCCGTGACCTTGGCGTTATTAGCACCACGCTCTAACCAACTGAGCTAACCAGGCTTTAATTTAAGTGTTAATTTCATGTATTATTTTTGTATTTTCAATTACAAATAGTTTGAGAAGGGATTCACTCAAATGTTATCTAAGCATTCCCTTGTTTCACAGAATGTTATTCGTGCTATTAACTTTGAGCGAGGTCAATTCCAACTAACCACGAAGGGATTCGAACCCTCAATCTTCTGATCCGAAGTCAGACGCCTTATCCATTAGGCCACGTGACTTCTGTTTAACAGTCGATTGGTCTTTATATTTTTTACGGAAGTGTATAATTCATCCTCAAATTAATACATTGATGAACTCAACAACGAATTGATGGCCAGTACGGGGGTTGAACCCGTGACCTTGGCGTTATTAGCACCACGCTCTAACCAACTGAGCTAACCGGCCTTTTTACAAAAATATTAATTTCGTGATATTTTTTTTCAATTGCAAACAGTTTGAGAAATGATTCACTTAAATGTTGTCGAAACATTGCCTTGTTTCACAGAATGTTATATAAGCTACAAACTTTGAGCGAGGTCAATTCCAACTAACCACGAAGGGATTCGAACCCTCAATCTTCTGATCCGAAGTCAGACCCCTTATCCATTAGGCCACGTGGCTTCTGTTTAACAGTCGATTGGTCTTTATATTTTTTACGGAAGTGTATAATCCATCCTCAAATTAATACATTAATGAACTCAACAAAGAATTGATGGTAAGTACGGGGGTTGAACACGGGACCTGGGCGTTATTAGCACCACGCTCTAACAAACTGAGCTAACCGGCCTTTAATTTAAGCGTTCATTTCATGTATTTTTTTTGTATTTTCAATTACAAATATTTTGAGAAGGGATTCACTCAAATGTTATCTAAGCATTCCCTTGTTTCACAGAATGTTATTCGTGCTATTAACTTTGAGCGAAGTCAATTCCAACTAACCACGACGGGATTTGAACACTCATCTTCTGATCCGAAGTCAGACGCCTTATCCATTCGGCCACGTGGCTATTGTATAACAGTCGATTGGTCTTTATATTTTTTACGGAAGTGTATAATTCATCCTCAAATTAATACATAAATGAACTCAACAAAGAATTGATGGCCAGTACGGGGGTTGAACACGGGACCTTGTCGTTTTTAGCACCACGCTCTAACCAACTGAGCTAACCCGCCTTTAATTTAAGTGTTCAATTCATGTATTTTTTTTGTATTTTCAAATACAAATAGTTTGAGAAGGGATTCACTCAAATGTTATCGAAGCATTCCCTTGTTTCACAAAATGTTATTCGTGCTATTAACTTTGAGCGAGGTCAATTCCAACTAACCACGAAGGGATTCGAACCCTCAATCTTCTGATCCGAAGTCAGACGCCTTATCCATTAGGCCACGTGACTTCTGTTTAACAGTCGATTGGTCTTTATATTTTTTACGGAAGTGTATAATTCATCCTCAAATTAATACATTAATGACCTCAACAAAGAATTAATGGCCAGTACGGGGGTTGAACCCGTGACCTTGGCGTTTTTAGCACCACGCTCTAACCAACTGAGCTAACCGGCCTTTAATTTAAGTGTTAATTTCATGTATTTTTTTTTTTGTATTTTCAATTACAAATAGTTTGAGAAGGGATTCACTCCAATGTTATCTAAGCATTCCCTTGTTTCACAGAATGTTATTCGTGCTAATAACTTTGAGCGAGGTCAATTCCAACTAACCACGAAGGGATTTGAACCCTCATCTTCTGATCCGAAGTCAGACACACATCCAATTCCAACTAACCACGAAGGGATTCGAACCCTCAATCTTCAGATCCAAAGTCAGACACACATCCAACTCCAACTAACCACGAAGGGATTCAAACCCTCAATCTTCTAATCCGAAGTCAGACGCCTTATCCAATAGGCCACGTGGCTTCTGTTTAATAGTCGATTGGTCTATATATTTTTTACGGAAGTGTATAATTCATCCTCAAATTAATACATTAATAAACTCAACAAAGAATTGATGGCCAGTACGGGGGTTGAACCCGTGACCTTGGCGTTATTAGCACCACGCTCTAACCAACTGAGCTAACCAGGCTTTAATTTAAGTGTTAATTTCATGTATTATTTTTGTATTTTCAATTACAAATAGTTTGAGAAGGGATTCACTCAAATGTTATCTAAGCATTCCCTTGTTTCACAGAATGTTATTCGTGCTATTAACTTTGAGCGAGGTCAATTCCAACTAACCACGAAGGGATTCGAACCCTCAATCTTCTGATCCGAAGTCAGACGCCTTATCCATTAGGCCACGTGACTTCTGTTTAACAGTCGATTGGTCTTTATATTTTTTACGGAAGTGTATAATTCATCCTCAAATTAATACATTGATGAACTCAACAACGAATTGATGGCCAGTACGGGGGTTGAACCCGTGACCTTGGCGTTATTAGCACCACGCTCTAACCAACTGAGCTAACCGGCCTTTTTACAAAAATATTAATTTCGTGATATTTTTTTTCAATTGCAAACAGTTTGAGAAATGATTCACTTAAATGTTGTCGAAACATTGCCTTGTTTCACAGAATGTTATATAAGCTACAAACTTTGAGCGAGGTCAATTCCAACTAACCACGAAGGGATTCGAACCCTCAATCTTCTGATCCGAAGTCAGACCCCTTATCCATTAGGCCACGTGGCTTCTGTTTAACAGTCGATTGGTCTTTATATTTTTTACGGAAGTGTATAATCCATCCTCAAATTAATACATTAATGAACTCAACAAAGAATTGATGGTAAGTACGGGGGTTGAACACGGGACCTGGGCGTTATTAGCACCACGCTCTAACAAACTGAGCTAACCGGCCTTTAATTTAAGCGTTCATTTCATGTATTTTTTTTGTATTTTCAATTACAAATATTTTGAGAAGGGATTCACTCAAATGTTATCTAAGCATTCCCTTGTTTCACAGAATGTTATTCGTGCTATTAACTTTGAGCGAGGTCAATTCCAACTAACCACGAAGGGATTTGAACCCTCATCTTCTGATTTGTAGTCAGACGCCTTATCCATTAGGCCACGTAGCTTCTGTTTAACAGTCGATTGGTCTTTATATTTTTTACGGAAGTGTATAATTCATCCTCAAATTAATACATAAATGAACTCAACAAAGAATTGATGGCCAGTACGGGGGTTGAACACGGGACCTTCGCGTTTTTATCACCACGCTCTAACCAACTGAGCTAACCGCCCTTTAATTTAAGTGTTCATTTCATGTATTTTTTTTTGTATTTTCAATTACAAATAGTTTGAGCAGGGATTCACTCAAATGTTATCGAAGCATTCCCTTGTTTCACAGAATGTTATTCGTGCTATTAACTTTGAGCGAGGTCAACTCCAACTAACCACGAAGGGATTCGAACCCTCAATCTTCTGATCCGAAGTCAGACGCCTTATCCGTTAGGCCACGTGCCTTCTGTTTAACAGTCGATTGGTCTTTATATTTTTTACGGAAGTGTATAATTCATCCTCAAATTAATACATTAATGAACTCAACAAAGAATTAATGGCCAGTACGGGGGTTGAACCCGTGACCTTGGCGTTATTAGCACCACGCTCTAACCAACTGAGCTAACCGGCCTTTAATTTAAGTGTTAATTTCATGTATTTTTTTTGTATTTTCAATTACAAATAGTTTGAGAAGGGATTCACTCCAATGTTATCTAAGCATTCCCTTGTTTCACAGAATGTTATTCGTGCTAATAACTTTGAGCGAGGTCAATTCCAACTAACCACGAAGGGATTTGAACCCTCATCTTCTGATCCGAAGTCAGACACACATCCAATTCCAACTAACCACGAAGGGATTCGAACCCTCAATCTTCAGATCCGAAGTCAGACACACATCCAATTCCAACTAACCACGAAGGGATTCAAACCCTCAATCTTCTAATCCGAAGTCAGACGCCTTATCCAATAGGCCACGTGGCTTCTGTTTAATAGTCGATTGGTCTATATATTTTTTACGGAAGTGTATAATTCATCCTCAAATTAATACATTAATAAACTCAACAAAGAATTGATGGCCAGTACGGGGGTTGAACCCGTGACCTTGGCGTTATTAGCACCACGCTCTAACCAACTGAGCTAACCAGGCTTTAATATAAGTGTTAATTTCATGTATTATTTTTGTATTTTCAATTACAAATAGTTTGAGAAGGGATTCACTCAAATGTTATCTAAGCATTCCCTTGTTTCACAGAATATTATTCGTGCTATTAACTTTGAGCGAGGTCAATTCCAACTAACCACGAAGGGATTCGAACCCTCAATCTTCTGATCCGAAGTCAGACGCCTTATCCATTAGGCCACGTGGCTTCTGTTTAACAGTCGATTGGTCTTTATATTTTTTACGGAAGTGTATAATTCATCCTAAAATTAATACATTAATGAACTCAACAAAGAATTGATGGCCAGTACGGGGGTTGAACCCGTGACCTTGGCGTTATTAGCAACACGCTCTAACCAACTGAGCTAACCAGCCTTTTTACAAAAATATTAATTTCGTGATATTTTTTTTCAATTGCAAACAGTTTGAGAAATGATTCACTTAAATGTTGTCGAAACATTGCCTTGTTTCACAGAATGTTATATAAGCTACGAACTTTGAGCGAGGTCAATTCCAACTAACCACGAAGGGATTTGAACCCTCAATCTTCTGATCCGAAGTCAGACACCCATCCAATACCAACTAACCACGAAGGGATTCGAACCCTCAATCTTCTGATCCGAAGTCAGACGCCTTATCCATTAGGCCACGTGGCTTCTGTTTAACAGTCGATTGGTCTTTATATTTTTTACGGAAGTGTATAATTCATCCTCAAATTAATACATTAATGAACTCAACAAAGAATTGATGTTAAGTATGGGGGTTGAACACGGGACCTTGGCGTTATTAGCACCACGCTCTAACCAACTGAGCTAACCGGCCTTTAATTTAAGTGTTAATTTCATGTATTTTTTTTGTATTTTCAATTACAAATATTTTGAGAAGGGAGTCACTCAAATGTTATCTAAGCATTCCCTTGTTTCACAGAATGTTATTCGTGCTATTAACTTTGAGCGAGGTCAATTCCAACTAACCACGAAGGGATTTGAACCCTCATCTTCTGATCCGAAGTCAGACACACATCCAATTCCAACTAACCACGGAGGGATTCGAACCCTCAATCTTCTGATCCGAAGTCAGACGCCTTATCCATTAGGCCACGTGACTTCTGTTTAACAGTCGATTGGTCTTTATATTTTTTACGGAAGTGTATAATTCATCCTCAAATTAATACATTGATGAACTCAACAACGAATTGATGGCCAGTACGGGGGTTGAACCCGTGACCTTGGCGTTATTAGCACCACGCTCTAACCAACTGAGCTAACCGGCCTTTTTACAAAAATATTAATTTCGTGATATTTTTTTTCAATTGCAAACAGTTTGAGAAATGATTCACTTAAATGTTGTCGAAACATTGCCTTGTTTCACAGAATGTTATATAAGCTACAAACTTTGAGCGAGGTCAATTCCAACTAACCACGAAGGGATTCGAACCCTCAATCTTCTGATCCGAAGTCAGACCCCTTATCCATTAGGCCACGTGGCTTCTGTTTAACAGTCGATTGGTCTTTATATTTTTTACGGAAGTGTATAATCCATCCTCAAATTAATACATTAATGAACTCAACAAAGAATTGATGGTAAGTACGGGGGTTGAACACGGGACCTGGGCGTTATTAGCACCACGCTCTAACAAACTGAGCTAACCGGCCTTTAATTTAAGCGTTCATTTCATGTATTTTTTTTGTATTTTCAATTACAAATATTTTGAGAAGGGATTCACTCAAATGTTATCTAAGCATTCCCTTGTTTCACAGAATGTTATTCGTGCTATTAACTTTGAGCGAGGTCAATTCCAACTAACCACGAAGGGATTTGAACCCTCATCTTCTGATTTGTAGTCAGACGCCTTATCCATTAGGCCACGTAGCTTCTGTTTAACAGTCGATTGGTCTTTATATTTTTTACGGAAGTGTATAATTCATCCTCAAATTAATACATAAATGAACTCAACAAAGAATTGATGGCCAGTACGGGGGTTGAACACGGGACCTTCGCGTTTTTATCACCACGCTCTAACCAACTGAGCTAACCGCCCTTTAATTTAAGTGTTCATTTCATGTATTTTTTTTTGTATTTTCAATTACAAATAGTTTGAGCAGGGATTCACTCAAATGTTATCGAAGCATTCCCTTGTTTCACAGAATGTTATTCGTGCTATTAACTTTGAGCGAGGTCAACTCCAACTAACCACGAAGGGATTCGAACCCTCAATCTTCTGATCCGAAGTCAGACGCCTTATCCGTTAGGCCACGTGCCTTCTGTTTAACAGTCGATTGGTCTTTATATTTTTTACGGAAGTGTATAATTCATCCTCAAATTAATACATTAATGAACTCAACAAAGAATTAATGGCCAGTACGGGGGTTGAACCCGTGACCTTGGCGTTATTAGCACCACGCTCTAACCAACTGAGCTAACCGGCCTTTAATTTAAGTGTTAATTTCATGTATTTTTTTTGTATTTTCAATTACAAATAGTTTGAGAAGGGATTCACTCCAATGTTATCTAAGCATTCCCTTGTTTCACAGAATGTTATTCGTGCTAATAACTTTGAGCGAGGTCAATTCCAACTAACCACGAAGGGATTTGAACCCTCATCTTCTGATCCGAAGTCAGACACACATCCAATTCCAACTAACCACGAAGGGATTCGAACCCTCAATCTTCAGATCCGAAGTCAGACACACATCCAATTCCAACTAACCACGAAGGGATTCAAACCCTCAATCTTCTAATCCGAAGTCAGACGCCTTATCCAATAGGCCACGTGGCTTCTGTTTAATAGTCGATTGGTCTATATATTTTTTACGGAAGTGTATAATTCATCCTCAAATTAATACATTAATAAACTCAACAAAGAATTGATGGCCAGTACGGGGGTTGAACCCGTGACCTTGGCGTTATTAGCACCACGCTCTAACCAACTGAGCTAACCAGGCTTTAATATAAGTGTTAATTTCATGTATTATTTTTGTATTTTCAATTACAAATAGTTTGAGAAGGGATTCACTCAAATGTTATCTAAGCATTCCCTTGTTTCACAGAATATTATTCGTGCTATTAACTTTGAGCGAGGTCAATTCCAACTAACCACGAAGGGATTCGAACCCTCAATCTTCTGATCCGAAGTCAGACGCCTTATCCATTAGGCCACGTGGCTTCTGTTTAACAGTCGATTGGTCTTTATATTTTTTACGGAAGTGTATAATTCATCCTAAAATTAATACATTAATGAACTCAACAAAGAACTGATGGCCAGTACGGGGGTTGAACCCGTGACCTTGGCGTTATTAGCAACACGCTCTAACCAACTGAGCTAACCAGCCTTTTTACAAAAATATTAATTTCGTGATATTTTTTTTCAATTGCAAACAGTTTGAGAAATGATTCACTTAAATGTTGTCGAAACATTGCCTTGTTTCACAGAATGTTATATAAGCTACGAACTTTGAGCGAGGTCAATTCCAACTAACCACGAAGGGATTTGAACCCTCAATCTTCTGATCCGAAGTCAGACACCCATCCAATACCAACTAACCACGAAGGGATTCGAACCCTCAATCTTCCGATCCGAAGTCAGACGCCTTATCCATTAGGCCACGTGGCTTCTGTTTAACAGTCGATTGGTCTTTATATTTTTTACGGAAGTGTATAATTCATCCTCAAATTAATACATTAATGAACTCAACAAAGAATTGATGTTAAGTATGGGGGTTGAACACGGGACCTTGGCGTTATTAGCACCACGCTCTAACCAACTGAGCTAACCGGCCTTTAATTTAAGTGTTAATTTCATGTATTTTTTTTGTATTTTCAATTACAAATATTTTGAGAAGGGAGTCACTCAAATGTTATCTAAGCATTCCCTTGTTTCACAGAATGTTATTCGTGCTATTAACTTTGAGCGAGGTCAATTCCAACTAACCACGAAGGGATTTGAACCCTCATCTTCTGATCCGAAGTCAGACACACATCCAATTCCAACTAACCACGGAGGGATTCGAACCCTCAATCTTCTGATCCGAAGTCAGACGCCTTATCCATTAGGCCACGTGGCTTCTGTTTAACAGTCGATTGGTCTTTATATTTTTTACGGAAGTGTATAATTCATCCTAAAATTAATACATTAATGAACTCAACAAAGAATTGATGGCCAGTACGGGGGTTGAACCCGTGACCTTGGCGTTATTAGCACCACGCTCTACCCAACTGAGCTAACCGGCCTTTTTACAAAAATATTAATTTCGTGATATTTTTTTTCAATTGCAAACAGTTTGAGAAATGATTCACTTAAATGTTGTCGAAACATTGCCTTGTTTCACAGAATGTTATATAAGCTACAAACTTTGAGCGAGGTCAATTCCAACTAACCACGAAGGGATTCGAACCCTCAATCTTCTGATCCGAAGTCAGACGCCTTATCCATTAGGCCACGTGGCTTCTGTTTAACAGTCGATTGGTCTTTATATTTTTTACGGAAGTGTATAATTCATCCTCAAATTAATACATTAATGAACTCAACAAAGAATTGATGGCCAGTACGGGGGTTGAACCCATGACCTTGGCGTTATTAGCACCACGCTCTAACCAACTGAGCTAACCGGCCTTTAATTTGAGTGTTAATTTCATGTATTTTTTTTGTATTTTCAATTACAAATAGTTTGAGAAGGGATTCACTCAAATGTTATCTAAGCATTCCCTTGTTTCACAGAATGTTATTCGTGCTATTAACTTTGAGCGAAGTCAATTCCAACTAACCACGACGGGATTTGAACACTCATCTTCTGATCCGAAGTCAGACGCCTTATCCATTCGGCCACGTGGCTATTGCATAACAGTCGATTGGTCTTTATATTTTTTACGGAAGTGTATAATTCATCCTCAAATTAATACATAAATGAACTCAACAAAGAATTGATGGCCAGTACGGGGGTTGAACACGGGACCTTGTCGTTTTTAGCACCACGCTCTAACCAACTGAGCTAACCCGCCTTTAATTTAAGTGTTCAATTCATGTATTTTTTTTGTATTTTCAAATACAAATAGTTTGAGAAGGGATTCACTCAAATGTTATCGAAGCATTCCCTTGTTTCACAGAATGTTATTCGTGCTATTAACTTTGAGCGAGGTCAATTCCAACTAACCACGAAGGGATTCGAACCCTCAATCTTCTGATCCGAAGTCAGACGCCTTATCCATTAGGCCACGTGACTTCTGTTTAACAGTCGATTGGTCTTTATATTTTTTACGGAAGTGTATAATTCATCCTCAAATTAATACATTGATGAACTCAACAACGAATTGATGGCCAGTACGGGGGTTGAACCCGTGACCTTGGCGTTATTAGCACCACGCTCTAACCAACTGAGCTAACCGGCCTTTTTACAAAAATATTAATTTCGTGATATTTTTTTTCAATTGCAAACAGTTTGAGAAATGATTCACTTAAATGTTGTCGAAACATTGCCTTGTTACACAGAATGTTATATAAGCTACACACTTTGAGCGAGGTCAATTCCAACTAACCACGAAGGGATTTGAACCCTCAATCTTCTGATCCGAAGTCAGACACGCATCCAATTCCAACTAACCACGAAGGGATTCGAACCTCAATCTTCTGATCAGAAGTCAGACCCCTTATCCATTAGGCCACGTGGCTTCTGTTTAATAGTTGATTGGTCTATATATTTTTTACGGAAGTGTATAATCCATCCTCAAATTAATACATTAATGAACTCAACAAAGAAATGATGGCAAGTACGGGGGTTGAACACCGGACCTTGGCGTTATTAGCACCACGCTCTAACCAACTGAGCTAACCGGCCTTTAATTTAAGTGTTAATTTCATGTATTTTTTTTGTACTTTCAATTACAAATAGTTTGAGAAGGGATTCACTCGAATGTTATCGAAGCTTTACCTTGTTTCACAGAATGTTATTCGTGCTATTAACTTTGTGCGAGGTCAATTCCAACTAAGCACGAAGGGATTCGAACCCTCAATCATCTGATCCGAAGTCAGACGCCTTATCCATTAGGCCACGTGGCTTCTGTTTAACAGTCGATTGGTCTTTATATTTTTTACGGAAGTGTATAATTCATCCTCAAATTAATACATTAATGAACTCAACAAAGAATTGATGGCCAGTACGGGGGTTGAACCCGTGACCTTGGCGTTATTAGCACCATGCTCTAACCAACTGAGCTAACCGGCCTTTTTACAAAAATATTAATTTCGTGATATTTTTTTTCAATTGCAAACAGTTTGAGAAATGATTCACTTAAATGTTGTCGAAACATTGCCTTGTTTCACAGAATGTTATATAAGCTACAAACTTTGAGCGAGGTCAATTCCAACTAACCACGAAGGGATTCGAACCCTCAATCTTCTGATCCGAAGTCAGACGCCTTATCCATTAGGCCACGTGGCTTCTGTTTAACAGTCGATTGGTCTTTATATTTTTTACGGAAGTGTATAATCCATCCTCAAATTAATACATTAATGAACTCAACAAAGAATAGATGGTAAGTACGGGGGTTGAACACGGGACCTGGGCGTTATTAGCACCACGCTCTAACAAACTGAGCTAACCGGCCTTTAATTTAAGCGTTCATTTCATGTATTTTTTTTGTATTTTCAATTACAAATATTTTGAGAAGGGATTCACTCAAATGTTATCTAAGCATTCCCTTGTTTCACAGAATGTTATTCGTGCTATTAACTTTGAGCGAGGTCAATTCCAACTAACCACGAAGGGATTTGAACCCTCATCTTCTGATCCGTAGTCAGACGCCTTATCCATTAGGCCACGTAGCTTCTGTTTAACAGTCGATTGGTCCTTATATTTTTTACGGAAGTGTATAATTCATCCTCAAATTAATACATAAATGAACTCAACAAAGAATTGATGGCCAGTACGGGGGTTGAACACGGGACCTTCGCGTTTTTATCACCACGCTCTAACCAACTGAGCTAACCGGCCTTTAATTTAAGTGTTCATTTCATGTATTTTTTTTTGTATTTTCAATTACAAATAGTTTGAGCAGGGATTCACTCAAATGTTATCGAAGCATTCCCTTGTTTCACAGAATGTTATTCGTGCTATTAACTTTGAGCGAGGTCAACTCCAACTAACCACGAAGGGATTCGAACCCTCAATCTTCTGATCCGAAGTCAGACGCCTTATCCGTTAGGCCACGTGCCTTCTGTTTAACAGTCAATTGGTCTTTATATTTTTTACGGAAGTGTATAATTCATCCTCAAATTAATACATTAATGAACTCAACAAAGAATTAATGGCCAGTACGGGGGTTGAACCCGTGACCTTGGCGTTATTAGCACCACGCTCTAACCAACTGAGCTAACCGGCCTTTAATTTAAGTGTTAATTTCATGTATTTTTTTTGTATTTTCAATTACAAATAGTTTGAGAAGGGATTCACTCCAATGTTATCTAAGCATTCCCTTGTTTCACAGAATGTTATTCGTGCTAATAACTTTGAGCGAGGTCAATTCCAACTAACCACGAAGGGATTTGAACCCTCATCTTCTGATCCGAAGTCAGACACACATCCAATTCCAACTAACCACGAAGGGATTCGAACCCTCAATCTTCAGATCCGAAGTCAGACACACATCCAATTCCAACTAACCACGAAGGGATTCAAACCCTCAATCTTCTAATCCGAAGTCAGACGCCTTATCCAATATGCCACGTGGCTTCTGTTTAATAGTCGATTGGTCTATATATTTTTTACGGAAGTGTATAATTCATCCTCAAATTAATACATAAATGAACTCAACAAAGAATTGATGGCCAGTATAGGCGTTGAACACGGGACCTTGTCGTTTTTAGCACCACGCTCTAACCAACTGAGCTAACCCGCCTTTAATTTAAGTGTTCAATTCATGTATTTTTTTTGTATTTTCAATTACAAATAGTTTGAGAAGGGATTCACTCAAATGTTATCGAAGCATTCCCTTGTTTCACAGAATGTTATTCGTGCTATTAACTTTGAGCGAGGTCAATTCCAACTAACCACGAAGGGATTCGAACCCTCAATCTTCTGATCCGAAGTCAGACGCCTTATCCATTAGGCCACGTGGCTTCTGTTTAACAGTCGATTGGTCTTTATATTTTTTACGGAAGTGTATAATTCATCCTCAAATTAATACATTAATAAACTCAACAAAGAATTGATGGCCAGTACGGGGGTTGAACCCGTGACCTTGGCGTTATTAGCACCACGCTCTAACCAACTGAGCTAACCAGGCTTTCATTTAAGTGTTAATTTCATGTATTATTTTTGTATTTTCAATTACAAATAGTTTGAGAAGGGATTCACTCAAATGTTATCTAAGCATTCCCTTGTTTCACAGAATATTATTCGTGCTATTAACTTTGAGCGAGGTCAATTCCAACTAACCACGAAGGGATTCGAACCCTCAATCTTCTGATCCGAAGTCAGACGCCTTATCCATTAGGCCACGTGGCTTCTGTTTAACAGTCGATTGGTCTTTATATTTTTTACGGAAGTGTATAATTCATCCTAAAATTAATACATTAATGAACTCAACAAAGAATTGATGGCCAGTACGGGGGTTGAACCCGTGACCTTGGCGTTATTAGCACCACGCTCTACCCAACTGAGCTAACCGGCCTTTTTACAAAAATATTAATTTCGTGATATTTTTTTTCAATTGCAAACAGTTTGAGAAATGATTCACTTAAATGTTGTCGAAACATTGCCTTGTTTCACAGAATGTTATATAAGCTACAAACTTTGAGCGAGGTCAATTCCAACAAACCACGAAGGGATTCGAACCCTCAATCTTCTGATCCGAAGTCAGACGCCTTATCCATTAGGCCACGTGGCTTCTGTTTAACAGTCGATTGGTCTTTATATTTTTTACGGAAGTGTATAATTCATCCTCAAATTAATACATTAATGAACTCAACAAAGAATTGACGGCCAGTACGGGGGTTGAACCCATGACCTTGGCGTTGTTAGCACCACGCTCTAACCAACTGAGCTAACCGGCCTTTAATTTGAGTGTTAATTTCATGTATTTTTTTTGTATTTTCAATTACAAATAGTTTGAGAAGGGATTCACTCAAATGTTATCTAAGCATTCCCTTGTTTCACAGAATGTTATTCGTGCTATTAACTTTGAGCGAAGTCAATTCCAACTAACCACGACGGGATTTGAACACTCATCTTCTGATCCGAAGTCAGACGCCTTATCCATTCGGCCACGTGGCTATTGTATAACAGTCGATTGGTCTTTATATTTTTTACGGAAGTGTATAATTCATCCTCAAATTAATACATAAATGAACTCAACAAAGAATTGATGGCCAGTACGGGGGTTGAACACGGGACCTTGTCGTTTTTAGCACCACGCTCTAACCAACTGAGCTAACCCGCCTTTAATTTAAGTGTTCAATTCATGTATTTTTTTTGTATTTTCAAATACAAATAGTTTGAGAAGGGATTCACTCAAATGTTATCGAAGCATTCCCTTGTTTCACAAAATGTTATTCGTGCTATTAACTTTGAGCGAGGTCAATTCCAACTAACCACGAAGGGATTCGAACCCTCAATCTTCTGATCCGAAGTCAGACGCCTTATCCATTAGGCCACGTGACTTCTGTTTAACAGTCGATTGGTCTTTATATTTTTTACGGAAGTGTATAATTCATCCTCAAATTAATACATTAATGACCTCAACAAAGAATTAATGGCCAGTACGGGGGTTGAACCCGTGACCTTGGCGTTATTAGCACCACGCTCTAACCAACTGAGCTAACCGGCCTTTAATTTAAGTGTTAATTTCATGTATTTTTTTTGTATTTTCAATTACAAATAGTTTGAGAAGGGATTCACTCCAATGTTATCTAAGCATTCCCTTGTTTCACAGAATGTTATTCGTGCTAATAACTTTGAGCGAGGTCAATTCCAACTAACCACGAAGGGATTTGAACCCTCAATCTTCTGATCCGAAGTCAGACACGCATCCAATTCCAACTAACCACGAAGGGATTCGAACCTCAATCTTCTGATCAGAAGTCAGACCCCTTATCCATTAGGCCACGTGGCTTCTGTTTAATAGTTGATTGGTCTATATATTTTTTACGGAAGTGTATAATCCATCCTCAAATTAATACATTAATGAACTCAACAAAGAAATGATGGCAAGTACGGGGGTTGAACACCGGACCTTGGCGTTATTAGCACCACGCTCTAACCAACTGAGCTAACCGGCCTTTAATTTAAGTGTTAATTTCATGTATTTTTTTTGTACTTTCAATTACAAATAGTTTGAGAAGGGATTCACTCGAATGTTATCGAAGCTTTACCTTGTTTCACAGAATGTTATTCGTGCTATTAACTTTGTGCGAGGTCAATTCCAACTAAGCACGAAGGGATTCGAACCCTCAATCATCTGATCCGAAGTCAGACGCCTTATCCATTAGGCCACGTGGCTTCTGTTTAACAGTCGATTGGTCTTTATATTTTTTACGGAAGTGTATAATTCATCCTCAAATTAATACATTAATGAACTCAACAAAGAATTGATGGCCAGTACGGGGGTTGAACCCGTGACCTTGGCGTTATTAGCACCATGCTCTAACCAACTGAGCTAACCGGCCTTTTTACAAAAATATTAATTTCGTGATATTTTTTTTCAATTGCAAACAGTTTGAGAAATGATTCACTTAAATGTTGTCGAAACATTGCCTTGTTTCACAGAATGTTATATAAGCTACAAACTTTGAGCGAGGTCAATTCCAACTAACCACGAAGGGATTCGAACCCTCAATCTTCTGATCCGAAGTCAGACGCCTTATCCATTAGGCCACGTGGCTTCTGTTTAACAGTCGATTGGTCTTTATATTTTTTACGGAAGTGTATAATCCATCCTCAAATTAATACATTAATGAACTCAACAAAGAATAGATGGTAAGTACGGGGGTTGAACACGGGACCTGGGCGTTATTAGCACCACGCTCTAACAAACTGAGCTAACCGGCCTTTAATTTAAGCGTTCATTTCATGTATTTTTTTTGTATTTTCAATTACAAATATTTTGAGAAGGGATTCACTCAAATGTTATCTAAGCATTCCCTTGTTTCACAGAATGTTATTCGTGCTATTAACTTTGAGCGAGGTCAATTCCAACTAACCACGAAGGGATTTGAACCCTCATCTTCTGATCCGTAGTCAGACGCCTTATCCATTAGGCCACGTAGCTTCTGTTTAACAGTCGATTGGTCCTTATATTTTTTACGGAAGTGTATAATTCATCCTCAAATTAATACATAAATGAACTCAACAAAGAATTGATGGCCAGTACGGGGGTTGAACACGGGACCTTCGCGTTTTTATCACCACGCTCTAACCAACTGAGCTAACCGGCCTTTAATTTAAGTGTTCATTTCATGTATTTTTTTTTGTATTTTCAATTACAAATAGTTTGAGCAGGGATTCACTCAAATGTTATCGAAGCATTCCCTTGTTTCACAGAATGTTATTCGTGCTATTAACTTTGAGCGAGGTCAACTCCAACTAACCACGAAGGGATTCGAACCCTCAATCTTCTGATCCGAAGTCAGACGCCTTATCCGTTAGGCCACGTGCCTTCTGTTTAACAGTCAATTGGTCTTTATATTTTTTACGGAAGTGTATAATTCATCCTCAAATTAATACATTAATGAACTCAACAAAGAATTAATGGCCAGTACGGGGGTTGAACCCGTGACCTTGGCGTTATTAGCACCACGCTCTAACCAACTGAGCTAACCGGCCTTTAATTTAAGTGTTAATTTCATGTATTTTTTTTGTATTTTCAATTACAAATAGTTTGAGAAGGGATTCACTCCAATGTTATCTAAGCATTCCCTTGTTTCACAGAATGTTATTCGTGCTAATAACTTTGAGCGAGGTCAATTCCAACTAACCACGAAGGGATTTGAACCCTCATCTTCTGATCCGAAGTCAGACACACATCCAATTCCAACTAACCACGAAGGGATTCGAACCCTCAATCTTCAGATCCGAAGTCAGACACACATCCAATTCCAACTAACCACGAAGGGATTCAAACCCTCAATCTTCTAATCCGAAGTCAGACGCCTTATCCAATATGCCACGTGGCTTCTGTTTAATAGTCGATTGGTCTATATATTTTTTACGGAAGTGTATAATTCATCCTCAAATTAATACATAAATGAACTCAACAAAGAATTGATGGCCAGTATAGGCGTTGAACACGGGACCTTGTCGTTTTTAGCACCACGCTCTAACCAACTGAGCTAACCCGCCTTTAATTTAAGTGTTCAATTCATGTATTTTTTTTGTATTTTCAATTACAAATAGTTTGAGAAGGGATTCACTCAAATGTTATCGAAGCATTCCCTTGTTTCACAGAATGTTATTCGTGCTATTAACTTTGAGCGAGGTCAATTCCAACTAACCACGAAGGGATTCGAACCCTCAATCTTCTGATCCGAAGTCAGACGCCTTATCCATTAGGCCACGTGGCTTCTGTTTAACAGTCGATTGGTCTTTATATTTTTTACGGAAGTGTATAATTCATCCTCAAATTAATACATTAATAAACTCAACAAAGAATTGATGGCCAGTACGGGGGTTGAACCCGTGACCTTGGCGTTATTAGCACCACGCTCTAACCAACTGAGCTAACCAGGCTTTCATTTAAGTGTTAATTTCATGTATTATTTTTGTATTTTCAATTACAAATAGTTTGAGAAGGGATTCACTCAAATGTTATCTAAGCATTCCCTTGTTTCACAGAATATTATTCGTGCTATTAACTTTGAGCGAGGTCAATTCCAACTAACCACGAAGGGATTCGAACCCTCAATCTTCTGATCCGAAGTCAGACGCCTTATCCATTAGGCCACGTGGCTTCTGTTTAACAGTCGATTGGTCTTTATATTTTTTACGGAAGTGTATAATTCATCCTAAAATTAATACATTAATGAACTCAACAAAGAATTGATGGCCAGTACGGGGGTTGAACCCGTGACCTTGGCGTTATTAGCACCACGCTCTACCCAACTGAGCTAACCGGCCTTTTTACAAAAATATTAATTTCGTGATATTTTTTTTCAATTGCAAACAGTTTGAGAAATGATTCACTTAAATGTTGTCGAAACATTGCCTTGTTTCACAGAATGTTATATAAGCTACAAACTTTGAGCGAGGTCAATTCCAACAAACCACGAAGGGATTCGAACCCTCAATCTTCTGATCCGAAGTCAGACGCCTTATCCATTAGGCCACGTGGCTTCTGTTTAACAGTCGATTGGTCTTTATATTTTTTACGGAAGTGTATAATTCATCCTCAAATTAATACATTAATGAACTCAACAAAGAATTGACGGCCAGTACGGGGGTTGAACCCATGACCTTGGCGTTGTTAGCACCACGCTCTAACCAACTGAGCTAACCGGCCTTTAATTTGAGTGTTAATTTCATGTATTTTTTTTGTATTTTCAATTACAAATAGTTTGAGAAGGGATTCACTCAAATGTTATCTAAGCATTCCCTTGTTTCACAGAATGTTATTCGTGCTATTAACTTTGAGCGAAGTCAATTCCAACTAACCACGACGGGATTTGAACACTCATCTTCTGATCCGAAGTCAGACGCCTTATCCATTCGGCCACGTGGCTATTGTATAACAGTCGATTGGTCTTTATATTTTTTACGGAAGTGTATAATTCATCCTCAAATTAATACATAAATGAACTCAACAAAGAATTGATGGCCAGTACGGGGGTTGAACACGGGACCTTGTCGTTTTTAGCACCACGCTCTAACCAACTGAGCTAACCCGCCTTTAATTTAAGTGTTCAATTCATGTATTTTTTTTGTATTTTCAAATACAAATAGTTTGAGAAGGGATTCACTCAAATGTTATCGAAGCATTCCCTTGTTTCACAAAATGTTATTCGTGCTATTAACTTTGAGCGAGGTCAATTCCAACTAACCACGAAGGGATTCGAACCCTCAATCTTCTGATCCGAAGTCAGACGCCTTATCCATTAGGCCACGTGACTTCTGTTTAACAGTCGATTGGTCTTTATATTTTTTACGGAAGTGTATAATTCATCCTCAAATTAATACATTAATGACCTCAACAAAGAATTAATGGCCAGTACGGGGGTTGAACCCGTGACCTTGGCGTTATTAGCACCACGCTCTAACCAACTGAGCTAACCGGCCTTTAATTTAAGTGTTAATTTCATGTATTTTTTTTGTATTTTCAATTACAAATAGTTTGAGAAGGGATTCACTCCAATGTTATCTAAGCATTCCCTTGTTTCACAGAATGTTATTCGTGCTAATAACTTTGAGCGAGGTCAATTCCAACTAACCACGAAGGGATTTGAACCCTCATCTTCTGATCCGAAGTCAGACACACATCCAATTCCAACTAACCACGAAGGGATTCGAACCCTCAATCTTCAGATCCGAAGTCAGACACACATCCAACTCCAACTAACCACGAAGGGATTCAAACCCTCAATCTTCTAATCCGAAGTCAGACGCCTTATCCAATAGGCCACGTGGCTTCTGTTTAATAGTCGATTGGTCTATATATTTTTTACGGAAGTGTATAATTCATCCTCAAATTAATACATTAATAAACTCAACAAAGAATTGATGGCCAGTACGGGGGTTGAACCCGTGACCTTGGCGTTATTAGCACCACGCTCTAACCAACTGAGCTAACCAGGCTTTAATTTAAGTGTTAATTTCATGTATTATTTTTGTATTTTCAATTACAAATAGTTTGAGAAGGGATTCACTCAAATGTTATCTAAGCATTCCCTTGTTTCACAGAATATTATTCGTGCTATTAACTTTGAGCGAGGTCAATTCCAACTAACCACGAAGGGATTCGAACCCACAATCTTCTGATCCGAAGTCAGACGCCTTATCCATTAGGCCACGTGGCTTCTGTTTAACAGTCGATTGGTCTTTATATTTTTTACGGAAGTGTATAATTCATCCTAAAATTAATACATTAATGAACTCAACAAAGAATTGATGGCCAGTACGGGGGTTGAACCCGTGACCTTGGCGTTATTAGCAACACGCTCTAACCAACTGAGCTAACCGGCCTTTTTACAAAAATATTAATTTCGTGATATTTTTTTTCAATTGCAAACAGTTTGAGAAATGATTCACTTAAATGTTGTCGAAACATTGCCTTGTTTCACAGAATGTTATATAAGCTACAAACTTTGAGCGAGGTCAATTCCAACTAACCACGAAGGGATTCGAACCCTCAATCTTCTGATCCGAAGTCAGACGCCTTATCCATTAGGCCACGTGGCTTCTGTTTAACAGTCGATTGGTCTTTATATTTTTTACGGAAGTGTATAATCCATCCTCAAATTAATACATTAATGAACTCAACAAAGAATAGATGGTAAGTACGGGGGTTGAACACGGGACCTGGGCGTTATTAGCACCACGCTCTAACAAACTGAGCTAACCGGCCTTTAATTTAAGCGTTCATTTCATGTATTTTTTTTGTATTTTCAATTACAAATATTTTGAGAAGGGATTCACTCAAATGTTATCTAAGCATTCCCTTGTTTCACAGAATGTTATTCGTGCTATTAACTTTGAGCGAGGTCAATTCCAACTAACCACGAAGGGATTTGAACCCTCATCTTCTGATCCGTAGTCAGACGCCTTATCCATTAGGCCACGTAGCTTCTGTTTAACAGTCGATTGGTCTTTATATTTTTTACGGAAGTGTATAATTCATCCTCAAATTAATACATAAATGAACTCAACAAAGAATTGATGGCCAGTACGGGGGTTGAACACCGGACCTTCGCGTTTTTATCACCACGCTCTAACCAACTGAGCTAACCGGCCTTTAATTTAAGTGTTCATTTCATGTATTTTTTTTTGTATTTTCAATTACAAATAGTTTGAGCAGGGATTCACTCAAATGTTATCGAAGCATTCCCTTGTTTCACAGAATGTTATTCGTGCTATTAACTTTGAGCGAGGTCAACTCCAACTAACCACGAAGGGATTCTAACCCTCAATCTTCTGATCCGAAGTCAGACGCCTTATCCGTTAGGCCACGTGCCTTCTGTTTAACAGTCAATTGGTCTTTATATTTTTTACGGAAGTGTATAATTCATCCTCAAATTAATACATTAATGAACTCAACAAAGAATTAATGGCCAGTACGGGGGTTGAACCCGTGACCTTGGCGTTATTAGCACCACGCTCTAACCAACTGAGCTAACCGGCCTTTAATTTAAGTGTTAATTTCATGTATTTTTTTTGTATTTTCAATTACAAATAGTTTGAGAAGGGATTCACTCCAATGTTATCTAAGCATTCCCTTGTTTCACAGAATGTTACTCGTGCTAATAACTTTGAACGAGGTCAATTCCAACTAACCACGAAGGGATTTGAACCCTCAATCTTCTGATCCGAAGTCAGACACACATCCAATTCCAACTAACCACGAAGGGATTCGAACCCTCAATCTTCAGATCCGAAGTCAGACACACATCCAATTCCAACTAACCACGAAGGGATTCAAACCCTCAATCTTCTAATCCGAAGTCAGACGCCTTATCCAATATGCCACGTGGCTTCTGTTTAATAGTCGATTGGTCTATATATTATTTACGGAAGTGTATAATTCATCCTCAAATTAATACATAAATGAACTCAACAAAGAATTGATGGCCAGTATAGGGGTTGAACACGGGACCTTGTCGTTTTTAGCACCACGCTCTAACCAACTGAGCTAACCCGCCTTTAATTTAAGTGTTCAATTCATGTATTTTTTTTGTATTTTCAATTACAAATAGTTTGAGAAGGGATTCACTCAAATGTTATCGAAGCATTCCCTTGCTTCACAGAATGTTATTCGTGCTATTAACTTTGAGCGAGGTCAATTCCAACTAACCACGAAGGGATTCGAACCCTCAATCTTCTGATCCGAAGTCAGACGCCTTATCCATTAGGCCACGTGGCTTCTGTTTAACAGTCGATTGGTCTTTATATTTTTTACGGAAGTGTATAATCCATCCTCAAATTAATACATTAATGAACTCAACAAAGAATTGATGGTAAGTACGGGGGTTGAACACGGGACCTGGGCGTTATTAGCACCACGCTCTAACCAACTGAGCTAACCGGCCTTTAACTTAAGCGTTCATTTCATGTATTTTTTTTGTATTTTCAATTACAAATATTTTGAGAAGGGATTCACTCAAATGTTATCTAAGCATTCCCTTGTTTCACAGAATGTTATTCGTGCTATTAACTTTGAGCGAGGTCAATTCCAACTAACCACGACGGGATTTGAACACTCATCTTCTGATCCGAAGTCAGACGCCTTATCCATTCGGCCACGTGGCTATTGTATAACAGTCGATTGGTCTTTATATTTTTTACGGAAGTGTATAATTCATCCTCAAATTAATACATAAATGAACTCAACAAAGAAGTGATGGCCAGTACGGGGGTTGAACACGGGACCTTGTCGTTTTTAGCACCACGCTCTAACCAACTGAGCTAACCCGCCTTTAATTTAAGTGTTCAATTCATGTATTTTTTTTGTATTTTCAATTACAAATAGTTTGAGAAGGGATTCACTCAAATGTTATCGAAGCATTCCCTTGTTTCACAGAATGTTATTCGTGCTATTAACTTTGAGCGAGGTCAATTCCAACTAACCACGAGGGATTCGAACCCTCAATCTTCTGATCCGAAGTCAGACGCCTTATCCATTAGGCCACGTGACTTCTGTTTAACAGTCGATTGGTCTTTATATTTTTTACGGAAGTGTATAATTCATCCTCAAATTAATACATTGATGAACTCAACAACGAATTGATGGCCAGTACGGGGGTTGAACCCGTGACCTTGGCGTTATTAGCAACACGCTCTAACCAACTGAGCTAACCAGCCTTTTTACAAAAATATTAATTTCGTGATATTTTTTTTCAATTGCAAACAGTTTGAGAAATGATTCACTTAAATGTTGTCGAAACATTGCCTTGTTTCACAGAATGTTATATAAGCTACGAACTTTGAGCGAGGTCAATTCCAACTAACCACGAAGGGATTTGAACCCTCAATCTTCTGATCCGAAGTCAGACACCCATCCAATACCAACTAACCACGAAGGGATTCGAACCCTCAATCTTCTGATCCGAAGTCAGACGCCTTATCCATTAGGCCACGTGGCTTCTTTTTAATAATTGATTGGTCTATATATTTTTTACGGAAGTGTATAATCCATCCTCAAATTAATACATTAATGAACTCAACAAAGAATTGATGTTAAGTATGGGGGTTGAACACGGGACCTTGGCGTTATTAGCACCACGCTCTAACCAACTGAGCTAACCGGCCTTTAATTTAAGTGTTAATTTCATGTATTTTTTTTGTATTTTCAATTGCAAATATTTTGAGAAGGGAGTCACTCAAATGTTATCTAAGCATTCCCTTGTTTCACAGAATGTTATTCGTGCTATTAACTTTGAGCGAGGTCAATTCCAACTAACCACGAAGGGATTTGAACCCTCATCTTCTGATCCGAAGTCAGACACACATCCAATTCCAACTAACCACGAAGGGATTCGAACCCTCAATCTTATGATCCGAAGTCAGACGCCTTATCCATTAGGCCACGTGGCTTCTGTTTAACAGTCGATTGGT
>NC_044057.1:23638137-23715136 GCF_902167405.1 Gadus morhua
TACAAATAGTTTGAGAAGGGATTCACTCCAATGTTATCTAAGCATTCCCTTGTTTCACAGAATGTTATTCGTGCTAATAACTTTGAGCGAGGTCAATTCCAACTAACCACGAAGGGATTTGAACCCTCATCTTCTGATCCGAAGTCAGACACACATCCAATTCCAACTAACCACGAAGGGATTCGAACCCTCAATCTTCAGATCCGAAGTCAGACACACATCCAACTCCAACTAACCACGAAGGGATTCAAACCCTCAATCTTCTAATCCGAAGTCAGACGCCTTATCCAATAGGCCACGTGGCTTCTGTTTAATAGTCGATTGGTCTATATATTTTTTACGGAAGTGTATAATTCATCCTCAAATTAATACATTAATAAACTCAACAAAGAATTGATGGCCAGTACGGGGGTTGAACCCGTGACCTTGGCGTTATTAGCACCACGCTCTAACCAACTGAGCTAACCAGGCTTTAATTTAAGTGTTAATTTCATGTATTATTTTTGTATTTTCAATTACAAATAGTTTGAGAAGGGATTCACTCAAATGTTATCTAAGCATTCCCTTGTTTCACAGAATATTATTCGTGCTATTAACTTTGAGCGAGGTCAATTCCAACTAACCACGAAGGGATTCGAACCCACAATCTTCTGATCCGAAGTCAGACGCCTTATCCATTAGGCCACGTGGCTTCTGTTTAACAGTCGATTGGTCTTTATATTTTTTACGGAAGTGTATAATTCATCCTAAAATTAATACATTAATGAACTCAACAAAGAATTGATGGCCAGTACGGGGGTTGAACCCGTGACCTTGGCGTTATTAGCAACACGCTCTAACCAACTGAGCTAACCGGCCTTTTTACAAAAATATTAATTTCGTGATATTTTTTTTCAATTGCAAACAGTTTGAGAAATGATTCACTTAAATGTTGTCGAAACATTGCCTTGTTTCACAGAATGTTATATAAGCTACAAACTTTGAGCGAGGTCAATTCCAACTAACCACGAAGGGATTCGAACCCTCAATCTTCTGATCCGAAGTCAGACGCCTTATCCATTAGGCCACGTGGCTTCTGTTTAACAGTCGATTGGTCTTTATATTTTTTACGGAAGTGTATAATCCATCCTCAAATTAATACATTAATGAACTCAACAAAGAATAGATGGTAAGTACGGGGGTTGAACACGGGACCTGGGCGTTATTAGCACCACGCTCTAACAAACTGAGCTAACCGGCCTTTAATTTAAGCGTTCATTTCATGTATTTTTTTTGTATTTTCAATTACAAATATTTTGAGAAGGGATTCACTCAAATGTTATCTAAGCATTCCCTTGTTTCACAGAATGTTATTCGTGCTATTAACTTTGAGCGAGGTCAATTCCAACTAACCACGAAGGGATTTGAACCCTCATCTTCTGATCCGTAGTCAGACGCCTTATCCATTAGGCCACGTAGCTTCTGTTTAACAGTCGATTGGTCTTTATATTTTTTACGGAAGTGTATAATTCATCCTCAAATTAATACATAAATGAACTCAACAAAGAATTGATGGCCAGTACGGGGGTTGAACACCGGACCTTCGCGTTTTTATCACCACGCTCTAACCAACTGAGCTAACCGGCCTTTAATTTAAGTGTTCATTTCATGTATTTTTTTTTGTATTTTCAATTACAAATAGTTTGAGCAGGGATTCACTCAAATGTTATCGAAGCATTCCCTTGTTTCACAGAATGTTATTCGTGCTATTAACTTTGAGCGAGGTCAACTCCAACTAACCACGAAGGGATTCTAACCCTCAATCTTCTGATCCGAAGTCAGACGCCTTATCCGTTAGGCCACGTGCCTTCTGTTTAACAGTCAATTGGTCTTTATATTTTTTACGGAAGTGTATAATTCATCCTCAAATTAATACATTAATGAACTCAACAAAGAATTAATGGCCAGTACGGGGGTTGAACCCGTGACCTTGGCGTTATTAGCACCACGCTCTAACCAACTGAGCTAACCGGCCTTTAATTTAAGTGTTAATTTCATGTATTTTTTTTGTATTTTCAATTACAAATAGTTTGAGAAGGGATTCACTCCAATGTTATCTAAGCATTCCCTTGTTTCACAGAATGTTACTCGTGCTAATAACTTTGAACGAGGTCAATTCCAACTAACCACGAAGGGATTTGAACCCTCAATCTTCTGATCCGAAGTCAGACACACATCCAATTCCAACTAACCACGAAGGGATTCGAACCCTCAATCTTCAGATCCGAAGTCAGACACACATCCAATTCCAACTAACCACGAAGGGATTCAAACCCTCAATCTTCTAATCCGAAGTCAGACGCCTTATCCAATATGCCACGTGGCTTCTGTTTAATAGTCGATTGGTCTATATATTATTTACGGAAGTGTATAATTCATCCTCAAATTAATACATAAATGAACTCAACAAAGAATTGATGGCCAGTATAGGGGTTGAACACGGGACCTTGTCGTTTTTAGCACCACGCTCTAACCAACTGAGCTAACCCGCCTTTAATTTAAGTGTTCAATTCATGTATTTTTTTTGTATTTTCAATTACAAATAGTTTGAGAAGGGATTCACTCAAATGTTATCGAAGCATTCCCTTGTTTCACAGAATGTTATTCGTGCTATTAACTTTGAGCGAGGTCAATTCCAACTAACCACGAAGGGATTCGAACCCTCAATCTTCTGATCCGAAGTCAGACGCCTTATCCATTAGGCCACGTGGCTTCTGTTTAACAGTCGATTGGTCTTTATATTTTTTACGGAAGTGTATAATCCATCCTCAAATTAATACATTAATGAACTCAACAAAGAATTGATGGTAAGTACGGGGGTTGAACACGGGACCTGGGCGTTATTAGCACCACGCTCTAACCAACTGAGCTAACCGGCCTTTAACTTAAGCGTTCATTTCATGTATTTTTTTTGTATTTTCAATTACAAATATTTTGAGAAGGGATTCACTCAAATGTTATCTAAGCATTCCCTTGTTTCACAGAATGTTATTCGTGCTATTAACTTTGAGCGAGGTCAATTCCAACTAACCACGACGGGATTTGAACACTCATCTTCTGATCCGAAGTCAGACGCCTTATCCATTCGGCCACGTGGCTATTGTATAACAGTCGATTGGTCTTTATATTTTTTACGGAAGTGTATAATTCATCCTCAAATTAATACATAAATGAACTCAACAAAGAAGTGATGGCCAGTACGGGGGTTGAACACGGGACCTTGTCGTTTTTAGCACCACGCTCTAACCAACTGAGCTAACCCGCCTTTAATTTAAGTGTTCAATTCATGTATTTTTTTTGTATTTTCAATTACAAATAGTTTGAGAAGGGATTCACTCAAATGTTATCGAAGCATTCCCTTGTTTCACAGAATGTTATTCGTGCTATTAACTTTGAGCGAGGTCAATTCCAACTAACCACGAGGGATTCGAACCCTCAATCTTCTGATCCGAAGTCAGACGCCTTATCCATTAGGCCACGTGACTTCTGTTTAACAGTTGATTGGTCTTTATATTTTTTACGGAAGTGTATAATTCATCCTCAAATTAATACATTGATGAACTCAACAACGAATTGATGGCCAGTACGGGGGTTGAACCCGTGACCTTGGCGTTATTAGCAACACGCTCTAACCAACTGAGCTAACCAGCCTTTTTACAAAAATATTAATTTCGTGATATTTTTTTTCAATTGCAAACAGTTTGAGAAATGATTCACTTAAATGTTGTCGAAACATTGCCTTGTTTCACAGAATGTTATATAAGCTACGAACTTTGAGCGAGGTCAATTCCAACTAACCACGAAGGGATTTGAACCCTCAATCTTCTGATCCGAAGTCAGACACCCATCCAATACCAACTAACCACGAAGGGATTCGAACCCTCAATCTTCTGATCCGAAGTCAGACGCCTTATCCATTAGGCCACGTGGCTTCTTTTTAGTAATTGATTGGTCTATATATTTTTTACGGAAGTGTATAATCCATCCTCAAATTAATACATTAATGAACTCAACAAAGAATTGATGTTAAGTATGGGGGTTGAACACGGGACCTTGGCGTTATTAGCACCACGCTCTAACCAACTGAGCTAACCGGCCTTTAATTTAAGTGTTAATTTCATGTATTTTTTTTGTATTTTCAATTACAAATATTTTGAGAAGGGAGTCACTCAAATGTTATCTAAGCATTCCCTTGTTTCACAGAATGTTATTCGTGCTATTAACTTTGAGCGAGGTCAATTCCAACTAACCACGAAGGGATTTGAACCCTCATCTTCTGATCCGAAGTCAGACACACATCCAATTCCAACTAACCACGAAGGGATTCGAACCCTCAATCTTCTGATCCGAAGTCAGACGCCTTATCCATTAGGCCACGTGGCTTCTGTTTAACAGTCGATTGGTCTTTATATTTTTTACGGAAGTGTATAATTCATCCTAAAATTAATACATTAATGAACTCAACAAAGAATTGATGGCCAGTACGGGGGTTGAACCCGTGACCTTGGCGTTATTAGCACCACGCTCTACCCAACTGAGCTAACCGGCTTTTTTACAAAAATATTAATTTCGTGATATTTTTTTTCAATTGCAAACAGTTTGAGAAATGATTCACTTAAATGTTGTCGAAACATTGCCTTGTTTCACAGAATGTTATATAAGCTACAAACTTTGAGCGAGGTCAATTCCAACTAACCACGAAGGGATTCGAACCCTCAATCTTCTGATCCGAAGTCAGACGCCTTATCCATTAGGCCACGTGGCTTCTGTTTAACAGTCGATTGGTCTTTATATTTTTTACGGAAGTGTATAATTCATCCTCAAATTAATACATTAATGAACTCAACAAAGAATTGATGGCCAGTACGGGGGTTGAACCCATGACCTTGGCGTTATTAGCACCACGCTCTAACCAACTGAGCTAACCGGCCTTTAATTTGAGTGTTAATTTCATGTATTTTTTTTGTATTTTCAATTACAAATAGTTTGAGAAAGGATTCACTCAAATGTTATCTAAGCATTCCCTTGTTTCACAGAATGTTATTCGTGCTATTAACTTTGAGCGAAGTCAATTCCAACTAACCACGACGGGATTTGAACACTCATCTTCTGATCCGAAGTCAGACGCCTTATCCATTCGGCCACGTGGCTATTGTATAACAGTCGATTGGTCTTTATATTTTTTACGGAAGTGTATAATTCATCCTCAAATTAATACATAAATGAACTCAACAAAGAATTGATGGCCAGTACGGGGGTTGAACACGGGACCTTGGCGTTTTTAGCACCACGCTCTAACCAACTGAGCTAACCCGCCTTTAATTTAAGTGTTCAATTCATGTATTTTTTTTGTATTTTCAAATACAAATAGTTTGAGAAGGGATTCACTCAAATGTTATCGAAGCATTCCCTTGTTTCACAGAATGTTATTCGTGCTATTAACTTTGAGCGAGGTCAATTCCAACTAACCACGAAGGGATTCGAACCCTCAATCTTCTGATCCGAAGTCAGACGCCTTATCCATTAGGCCACGTGACTTCTGTTTAACAGTCGATTGGTCTTTATATTTTTTACGGAAGTGTATAATTCATCCTCAAATTAATACATTGATGAACTCAACAAAGAATTGATGGCCAGTACGGGGGTTGAACCCGTGACCTTGGCGTTATTAGCACCACGCTCTAACCAACTGAGCTAACCGGCCTTTTTACAAAAATATTAATTTCGTGATATTTTTTTTCAATTGCAAACAGTTTGAGAAATGATTCACTTAAATGTTGTCGAAACATTGACTTGTTTCACAGAATGTTATATAAGCTACAAACTTTGAGCGAGGTCAATTCCAACTAACCACGAAGGGATTCGAACCCTCAATCTTCTGATCCGAAGTCAGACCCCTTATCCATTAGGCCACGTGGCTTCTGTTTAACAGTCGATTGGTCTTTATATTTTTTACGGAAGTGTATAATCCATCCTCAAATTAATACATTAATGAACTCAACAAAGAATTGATGGTAAGTACGGGGGTTGAACACGGGACCTGGGCGTTATTAGCACCACGCTCTAACAAACTGAGCTAACCGGCCTTTAATTTAAGCGTTCATTTCATGTATTTTTTTTGTATTTTCAATTACAAATATTTTGAGAAGGGATTCACTCAAATGTTATCTAAGCATTCCCTTGTTTCACAGAATGTTATTCGTGCTATTAACTTTGAGCGAGGTCAATTCCAACTAACCACGAAGGGATTTGAACCCTCATCTTCTGATCCGTAGTCAGACGCCTTATCCATTAGGCCACGTAGCTTCTGTTTAACAGTCGATTGGTCTTTATATTTTTTACGGAAGTGTATAATTCATCCTCAAATTAATACATAAATGAACTCAACAAAGAATTGATGGCCAGTACGGGGGTTGAACACGGGACCTTCGCGTTTTTATCACCACGCTCTAACCAACTGAGCTAACCGGCCTTTAATTTAAGTGTTCATTTCATGTATTTTTTTTTGTATTTTCAATTACAAATAGTTTGAGCAGGGATTCACTCAAATGTTATCGAAGCATTCCCTTGTTTCACAGAATGTTATTCGTGCTATTAACTTTGAGCGAGGTCAACTCCAACTAACCACGAAGGGATTTGAACCCTCATCTTCTGATCCGAAGTCAGACCCCTTATCCATCAGGCCACGTGGCTTCTGTTTAACAGTCGATTGGTCTTTATATTTTTTACGGAAGTGTATAATCCATCCTCAAATTAATACATTAATGAACTCAACAATGAATTGATGGTAAGTACGGGGGTTGAACACGGGACCTGGGCGTTATTAGCACCACGCTCTAACAAACTGAGCTAACCGGCCTTTAATTTAAGCGTTCATTTCATGTATTTTTTTTGTATTTTCAATTACAAATATTTTGAGAAGGGATTCACTCAAATGTTATCTAAGCATTCCCTTGTTTCACAGAATATTATTCGTGCTATTAACTTTGAGCGAGGTCAATTCCAACTAACCACGAAGGGATTCGAACCCTCAATCTTCTGATCCGAAGTCAGACGCCTTATCCATTAGGCCACGTGGCTTCTGTTTAACAGTCGATTGGTCTTTATATTTTTTACGGAAGTGTATAATTCATCCTAAAATTAATACATTAATGAACTCAACAAAGAATTGATGGCCAGTACGGGGGTTGAACCCGTGACCTTGGCGTTATTAGCAACACGCTCTAACCAACTGAGCTAACCAGCCTTTTTACAAAAATATTAATTTCGTGATATTTTTTTTCAATTGCAAACAGTTTGAGAAATGATTCACTTAAATGTTGTCGAAACATTGCCTTGTTTCACAGAATGTTATATAAGCTACGAACTTTGAGCGAGGTCAATTCCAACTAACCACGAAGGGATTTGAACCCTCAATCTTCTGATCCGAAGTCAGACACCCATCCAATACCAACTAACCACGAAGGGATTCGAACCCTCAATCTTCTGATCCGAAGTCAGACGCCTTATCCATTAGGCCACATGGCTTCTTTTTAATAATTGATTGGTCTATATATTTTTTACGGAAGTGTATAATCCATCCTCAAATTAATACATTAATGAACTCAACAAAGAATTGATGTTAAGTATGGGGGTTGAACACGGGACCTTGGCGTTATTAGCACCACGCTCTAACCAACTGAGCTAACCGGCCTTTAATTTAAGTGTTAATTTCATGTATTTTTTTTGTATTTTCAATTACAAATATTTTGAGAAGGGAGTCACTCAAATGTTATCTAAGCATTCCCTTGTTTCACAGAATGTTATTCGTGCTATTAACTTTGAGCGAGGTCAATTCCAACTAACCACGAAGGGATTTGAACCCTCATCTTCTGATCCGAAGTCAGACACACATCCAATTCCAACTAACCACGAAGGGATTCGAACCCTCAATCTTCTGATCCGAAGTCAGACGCCTTATCCATTAGGCCACGTGGCTTCTGTTTAACAGTCGATTGGTCTTTATATTTTTTACGGAAGTGTATAATTCATCCTAAAATTAATACATTAATGAACTCAACAAAGAATTGATGGCCAGTACGGGGGTTGAACCCGTGACCTTGGCGTTATTAGCACCACGCTCTACCCAACTGAGCTAACCGGCCTTTTTACAAAAATATTAATTTCGTGATATTTTTTTTCAATTGCAAACAGTTTGAGAAATGATTCACTTAAATGTTGTCGAAACATTGCCTTGTTTCACAGAATGTTATATAAGCTACAAACTTTGAGCGAGGTCAATTCCAACTAACCACGAAGGGATTCGAACCCTCAATCTTCTGATCCGAAGTCAGACGCCTTATCCATTAGGCCACGTGGCTTCTGTTTAACAGTCGATTGGTCTTTATATTTTTTACGGAAGTGTATAATTCATCCTCAAATTAATACATTAATGAACTCAACAAAGAATTGATGGCCAGTACGGGGGTTGAACCCATGACCTTGGCGTTATTAGCACCACGCTCTAACCAACTGAGCTAACCGGCCTTTAATTTGAGTGTTAATTTCATGTATTTTTTTTGTATTTTCAATTACAAATAGTTTGAGAAAGGATTCACTCAAATGTTATCTAAGCATTCCCTTGTTTCACAGAATGTTATTCGTGCTATTAACTTTGAGCGAAGTCAATTCCAACTAACCACGACGGGATTTGAACACTCATCTTCTGATCCGAAGTCAGACGCCTTATCCATTCGGCCACGTGGCTATTGTATAACAGTCGATTGGTCTTTATATTTTTTACGGAAGTGTATAATTCATCCTCAAATTAATACATAAATGAACTCAACAAAGAATTGATGGCCAGTACGGGGGTTGAACACGGGACCTTGTCGTTTTTAGCACCACGCTCTAACCAACTGAGCTAACCCGCCTTTAATTTAAGTGTTCAATTCATGTATTTTTTTTGTATTTTCAAATACAAATAGTTTGAGAAGGGATTCACTCAAATGTTATCGAAGCATTCCCTTGTTTCACAGAATGTTATTCGTGCTATTAACTTTGAGCGAGGTCAATTCCAACTAACCACGAAGGGATTCGAACCCTCAATCTTCTGATCCGAAGTCAGACGCCTTATCCATTAGGCCACGTGACTTCTGTTTAACAGTCGATTGGTCTTTATATTTTTTACGGAAGTGTATAATTCATCCTCAAATTAATACATTGATGAACTCAACAACGAATTGATGGCCAGTACGGGGGTTGAACCCGTGACCTTGGCGTTATTAGCACCACGCTCTAACCAACTGAGCTAACCGGCCTTTTTACAAAAATATTAATTTCGTGATATTTTTTTTCAATTGCAAACAGTTTGAGAAATGATTCACTTAAATGTTGTCGAAACATTGACTTGTTTCACAGAATGTTATATAAGCTACAAACTTTGAGCGAGGTCAATTCCAACTAACCACGAAGGGATTCGAACCCTCAATCTTCTGATCCGAAGTCAGACCCCTTATCCATTAGGCCACGTGGCTTCTGTTTAACAGTCGATTGGTCTTTATATTTTTTACGGAAGTGTATAATCCATCCTCAAATTAATACATTAATGAACTCAACAAAGAATTGATGGTAAGTACGGGGGTTGAACACGGGACCTGGGCGTTATTAGCACCACGCTCTAACAAACTGAGCTAGCCGGCCTTTAATTTAAGCGTTCATTTCATGTATTTTTTTTGTATTTTCAATTACAAATATTTTGAGAAGGGATTCACTCAAATGTTATCTAAGCATTCCCTTGTTTCACAGAATGTTATTCGTGCTATTAACTTTGAGCGAGGTCAATTCCAACTAACCACGAAGGGATTTGAACCCTCATCTTCTGATCCGTAGTCAGACGCCTTATCCATTAGGCCACGTAGCTTCTGTTTAACAGTCGATTGGTCTTTATATTTTTTACGGAAGTGTATAATTCATCCTCAAATTAATACATAAATGAACTCAACAAAGAATTGATGGCCAGTACGGGGGTTGAACACGGGACCTTCGCGTTTTTATCACCACGCTCTAACAAACTGAGCTAACCGGCCTTTAATTTAAGTGTTCATTTCATGTATTTTTTTTTGTATTTTCAATTACAAATAGTTTGAGCAGGGATTCACTCAAATGTTATCGAAGCATTCCCTTGTTTCACAGAATGTTATTCGTGCTATTAACTTTGAGCGAGGTCAACTCCAACTAACCACGAAGGGATTCGAACCCTCAATCTTCTGATCCGAAGTCAGACGCCTTATCCGTTAGGCCACGTGCCTTCTGTTTAACAGTCGATTGGTCTTTATATTTTTTACGGAAGTGTATAATTCATCCTCAAATTAATACATTAATGAACTCAACAAAGAATTAATGGCCAGTACGGGGGTTGAACCCGTGACCTTGGCGTTATTAGCACCACGCTCTAACCAACTGAGCTAACCGGCCTTTAATTTAAGTGTTAATTTCATGTATTTTTTTTGTATTTTCAATTACAAATAGTTTGAGAAGGGATTCACTCCAATGTTATCTAAGCATTCCCTTGTTTCACAGAATGTTATTCGTGCTAATAACTTTGAGCGAGGTCAATTCCAACTAACCACGAAGGGATTTGAACCCTCAATCTTCTGATCCGAAGTCAGACGCCTTATCCATTAGGCCACGTGGCTTCTGTTTAACAGTCGATTGGTCTTTATATTTTTTACGGAAGTGTATAATTCATCCTAAAATTAATACATTAATGAACTCAACAAAGAATTGATGGCCAGTACGGGGGTTGAACACGGGACCTTCGCGTTTTTATCACCACGCTCTAACCAACTGAGCTAACCGGCCTTTAATTTAAGTGTTCATTTCATGTATTTTTTTTTGTATTTTCAATTACAAATAGTTTGAGCAGGGATTCACTCAAATGTTATCGAAGCATTCCCTTGTTTCACAGAATGTTATTCGTGCTATTAACTTTGAGCGAGGTCAACTCCAACTAACCACGAAGGGATTCGAACCCTCAATCTTCTGATCCGAAGTCAGACGCCTTATCCGTTAGGCCACGTGCCTTCTGTTTAACAGTCGATTGGTCTTTATATTTTTTACGGAAGTGTATAATTCATCCTCAAATTAATACATTAATGAACTCAACAAAGAATTAATGGCCAGTACGGGGATTGAACCCGTGACCTTGGCGTTATTAGCACCACGCTCTAACCAACTGAGCTAACCGGCCTTTAATTTAAGTGTTAATTTCATGTATTTTTTTTGTATTTTCAATTACAAATAGTTTGAGAAGGGATTCACTCCAATGTTATCTAAGCATTCCCTTGTTTCACAGAATGTTATTCGTCCTAATAACTTTGAGCGAGGTCAATTCCAACTAACCACGAAGGGATTTGAACCCTCATCTTCTGATCCGAAGTCAGACACACATCCAATTCCAACTAACCACGAAGGGATTCGAACCCTCAATCTTCAGATCCGAAGTCAGACACACATCCAATTCCAACTAACCACGAAGGGATTCAAACCCTCAATCTTCTAATCCGAAGTCAGACGCCTTATCCAATAGGCCACGTGGCTTCTGTTTAATAGTCGATTGGTCTATATATTTTTTACGGAAGTGTATAATTCATCCTCAAATTAATACATTAATAAACTCAACAAAGAATTGATGGCCAGTACGGGGGTTGAACCCGTGACCTTGGCGTTATTAGCACCACGCTCTAACCAACTGAGCTAACCAGGCTTTAATTTAAGTGTTAATTTCATGTATTATTTTTGTATTTTCAATTACAAATAGTTTGAGAAGGGATTCACTCAAATGTTATCTAAGCATTCCCTTGTTTCACAGAATATTATTCGTGCTATTAACTTTGAGCGAGGTCAATTCCAACTAACCACGAAGGGATTCGAACCCTCAAACTTCTGATCCGAAGTCAGACGCCTTATCCATTAGGCCACGTGGCTTCTGTTTAACAGTCGATTGGTCTTTATATTTTTTACGGAAGTGTATAATTCATCCTAAAATTAATACATTAATGAACTCAACAAAGAATTGATGGCCAGTACGGGGGTTGAACCCGTGACCTTGGCGTTATTAGCAACACGCTCTAACCAACTGAGCTAACCAGCCTTTTTACAAAAATATTAATTTCGTGATATTTTTTTTCAATTGCAAACAGTTTGAGAAATGATTCACTTAAATGTTGTCGAAACATTGCCTTGTTTCACAGAATGTTATATAAGCTACGAACTTTGAGCGAGGTCAATTCCAACTAACCACGAAGGGATTTGAACCCTCAATCTTCTGATCCGAAGTCAGACACCCATCCAATACCAACTAACCACGAAGGGATTCGAACCCTCAATCTTCTGATCCGAAGTCAGACGCCTTATCCATTAGGCCACGTGGCTTCTTTTTAATAATTGATTGGTCTATATATTTTTTACGGAAGTGTATAATCCATCCTCAAATTAATACATTAATGAACTCAACAAAGAATTGATGTTAAGTATGGGGGTTGAACACGGGACCTTGGCGTTATTAGCACCACGCTCTAACCAACTGAGCTAACCGGCCTTTAATTTAAGTGTTAATTTCATGTATTTTTTTTGTATTTTCAATTACAAATATTTTGAGAAGGGAGTCACTCAAATGTTATCTAAGCATTCCCTTGTTTCACAGAATGTTATTCTGTGCTATTAACTTTGAGCGAGGTCAATTCCAACTAACCACGAAGGGATTTGAACCCTCATCTTCTGATCCGAAGTCAGACATACATCCAATTCCAACTAACCACGAAGGGATTCGAACCCTCAATCTTCTGATCCGAAGTCAGACGCCTTATCCATTAGGCCACGTGGCTTCTGTTTAACAGTCGATTGGTCTTTATATTTTTTACGGAAGTGTATAATTCATCCTAAAATTAATACATTAATGAACTCAACAAAGAATTGATGGCCAGTACGGGGGTTGAACCCGTGACCTTGGCGTTATTAGCACCACGCTCTACCCAACTGAGCTAACCGGCCTTTTTACAAAAATATTAATTTCGTGATATTTTTTTTCAATTGCAAACAGTTTGAGAAATGATTCACTTAAATGTTGTCGAAACATTGCCTTGTTTCACAGAATGTTATATAAGCTACAAACTTTGAGCGAGGTCAATTCCAACTAACCACGAAGGGATTCGAACCCTCAATCTTCTGATCCGAAGTCAGACGCCTTATCCATTAGGCCACGTGGCTTCTGTTTAACAGTCGATTGGTCTTTATATTTTTTACGGAAGTGTATAATTCATCCTCAAATTAATACATTAATGAACTCAACAAAGAATTGATGGCCAGTACGGGGGTTGAACCCATGACCTTGGCGTTATTAGCACCACGCTCTAACCAACTGAGCTAACCGGCCTTTAATTTGAGTGTTAATTTCATGTATTTTTTTTGTATTTTCAATTACAAATAGTTTGAGAAAGGATTCACTCAAATGTTATCTAAGCATTCCCTTGTTTCACAGAATGTTATTCGTGCTATTAACTTTGAGCGAAGTCAATTCCAACTAACCACGACGGGATTTGAACACTCATCTTCTGATCCGAAGTCAGACGCCTTATCCATTCGGCCACGTGGCTATTGTATAACAGTCGATTGGTCTTTATATTTTTTACGGAAGTGTATAATTCATCCTCAAATTAATACATAAATGAACTCAACAAAGAATTGATGGCCAGTACGGGGGTTGAACACGGGACCTTGTCGTTTTTAGCACCACGCTCTAACCAACTGAGCTAACCCGCCTTTAATTTAAGTGTTCAATTCATGTATTTTTTTTGTATTTTCAAATACAAATAGTTTGAGAAGGGATTCACTCAAATGTTATCGAAGCATTCCCTTGTTTCACAGAATGTTATTCGTGCTATTAACTTTGAGCGAGGTCAATTCCAACTAACCACGAAGGGATTCGAACCCTCAATCTTCTGATCCGAAGTCAGACGCCTTATCCATTAGGCCACGTGACTTCTGTTTAACAGTCGATTGGTCTTTATATTTTTTACGGAAGTGTATAATTCATCCTCAAATTAATACATTGATGAACTCAACAACGAATTGATGGCCAGTACGGGGGTTGAACCCGTGACCTTGGCGTTATTAGCACCACGCTCTAACCAACTGAGCTAACCGGCCTTTTTACAAAAATATTAATTTCGTGATATTTTTTTTCAATTGCAAACAGTTTGAGAAATGATTCACTTAAATGTTGTCGAAACATTGACTTGTTTCACAGAATGTTATATAAGCTACAAACTTTGAGCGAGGTCAATTCCAACTAACCACGAAGGGATTCGAACCCTCAATCTTCTGATCCGAAGTCAGACCCCTTATCCATTAGGCCACGTGGCTTCTGTTTAACAGTCGATTGGTCTTTATATTTTTTACGGAAGTGTATAATCCATCCTCAAATTAATACATTAATGAACTCAACAAAGAATTGATGGTAAGTACGGGGGTTGAACACGGGACCTGGGCGTTATTAGCACCACGCTCTAACAAACTGAGCTAACCGGCCTTTAATTTAAGCGTTCATTTCATGTATTTTTTTTGTATTTTCAATTACAAATATTTTGAGAAGGGATTCACTCAAATGTTATCTAAGCATTCCCTTGTTTCACAGAATGTTATTCGTGCTATTAACTTTGAGCGAGGTCAATTCCAACTAACCACGAAGGGATTTGAACCCTCATCTTCTGATCCGTAGTCAGACGCCTTATCCATTAGGCCACGTAGCTTCTGTTTAACAGTCGATTGGTCTTTATATTTTTTACGGAAGTGTATAATTCATCCTCAAATTAATACATAAATGAACTCAACAAAGAATTGATGGCCAGTACGGGGGTTGAACACGGGACCTTCGCGTTTTTATCACCACGCTCTAACCAACTGAGCTAACCGGCCTTTAATTTAAGTGTTCATTTCATGTATTTTTTTTTGTATTTTCAATTACAAATAGTTTGAGCAGGGATTCACTCAAATGTTATCGAAGCATTCCCTTGTTTCACAGAATGTTATTCGTGCTATTAACTTTGAGCGAGGTCAACTCCAACTAACCACGAAGGGATTCGAACCCTCAATCTTCTGATCCGAAGTCAGACTCCTTATCCGTTAGGCCACGTGCCTTCTGTTTAACAGTCGATTGGTCTTTATATTTTTTACGGAAGTGTATAATTCATCCTCAAATTAATACATTAATGAACTCAACAAAGAATTAATGGCCAGTACGGGGGTTGAACCCGTGACCTTGGCGTTATTAGCACCACGCTCTAACCAACTGAGCTAACCGGCCTTTAATTTAAGTGTTAATTTCATGTATTTTTTTTGTATTTTCAATTACAAATAGTTTGAGAAGGGATTCACTCCAATGTTATCTAAGCATTCCCTTGTTTCACAGAATGTTATTCGTGCTAATAACTTTGAGCGAGGTCAATTCCAACTAACCACGAAGGGATTTGAACCCTCAATCTTCTGATCCGAAGTCAGACGCCTTATCCATTAGGCCACGTGGCTTCTGTTTAACAGTCGATTGGTCTTTATATTTTTTACGGAAGTGTATAATTCATCCTAAAATTAATACATTAATGAACTCAACAAAGAATTGATGGCCAGTACGGGGGTTGAACCCGTGACCTTGGCGTTATTAGCAACACGCTCTAACCAACTGAGCTAACCAGCCTTTTTACAAAAATATTAATTTCGTGATATTTTTTTTCAATTGCAAACAGTTTGAGAAATGATTCACTTAAATGTTGTCGAAACATTGCCTTGTTTCACAGAATGTTATATAAGCTACGAACTTTGAGCGAGGTCAATTCCAACTAACCACGAAGGGATTTGAACCCTCAATCTTCTGATCCGAAGTCAGACACCCATCCAATACCAACTAACCACGAAGGGATTCGAACCCTCAATCTTCTGATCCGAAGTCAGACGCCTTATCCATTAGACCACGTGGCTTCTGTTTAAGAATCGATTGGTCTATATATTTTTTACGGAAGTGTATAATCCATCCTCAAATTAATACATTAATGAACTCAACAAAGAATTGATGTTAAGTATGGGGGTTGAACACGGGACCTTGGCGTTATTAGCACCACGCTCTAACCAACTGAGCTAACCGGCCTTTAATTTAAGTGTTAATTTCATGTATTTTTTTTGTATTTTCAATTACAAATATTTTGAGAAGGGAGTCACTCAAATGTTATCTAAGCATTCCCTTGTTTCACAGAATGTTATTCGTGCTATTAACTTTGAGCGAGGTCAATTCCAACTAACCACGAAGGGATTTGAACCCTCATCTTCTGATCCGAAGTCAGACACACATCCAATTCCAACTAACCACGAAGGGATTCGAACCCTCAATCTTCTGATCCGAAGTCAGACGCCTTATCCATTAGGCCACGTGGCTTCTGTTTAACAGTCGATTGGTCTTTATATTTTTTACGGAAGTGTATAATTCATCCTAAAATTAATACATTAATGAACTCAACAAAGAATTGATGGCCAGTACGGGGGTTGAACCCGTGACCTTGGCGTTATTAGCACCACGCTCTACCCAACTGAGCTAACCGGCCTTTTTACAAAAATATTAATTTCGTGATATTTTTTTTCAATTGCAAACAGTTTGAGAAATGATTCACTTAAATGTTGTCGAAACATTGCCTTGTTTCACAGAATGTTATATAAGCTACAAACTTTGAGCGAGGTCAATTCCAACTAACCACGAAGGGATTCGAACCCTCAATCTTCTGATCCGAAGTCAGACGCCTTATCCATTAGGCCACGTGGCTTCTGTTTAACAGTCGATTGGTCTTTATATTTTTTACGGAAGTGTATAATTCATCCTCAAATTAATACATTAATGAACTCAACAAAGAATTGATGGCCAGTACGGGGGTTGAACCCATGACCTTGGCGTTATTAGCACCACGCTCTAACCAACTGAGCTATCCGGCCTTTAATTTGAGTGTTAATTTCATGTATTTTTTTTGTATTTTCAATTACAAATAGTTTGAGAAGGGATTCACTCAAATGTTATCTAAGCATTCCCTTGTTTCACAGAATGTTATTCGTGCTATTAACTTTGAGCGAAGTCAATTCCAACTAACCACGACGGGATTTGAACACTCATCTTCTGATCCGAAGTCAGACGCCTTATCCATTCGGCCACGTGGCTATTGTATAACAGTCGATTGGTCTTTCTATTTTTTACGGAAGTGTATAATTCATCCTCAAATTAATACATAAATGAACTCAACAAAGAATTGATGGCCAGTACGGGGGTTGAACACGGGACCTTGTCGTTTTTAGCACCACGCTCTAACCAACTGAGCTAACCCGCCTTTAATTTAAGTGTTCAATTCATGTATTTTTTTTGTATTTTCAAATACAAATAGTTTGAGAAGGGATTCACTCAAATGTTATCGAAGCATTCCCTTGTTTCACAAAATGTTATTCGTGCTATTAACTTTGAGCGAGGTCAATTCCAACTAACCACGAAGGGATTCGAACCCTCAATCTTCTGATCCGAAGTCAGACGCCTTATCCATTAGGCCACTTGACTTCTGTTTAACAGTCGATTGGTCTTTATATTTTTTACGGAAGTGTATAATTCATCCTCAAATTAATACATTAATGACCTCAACAAAGAATTAATGGCCAGTACGGGGGTTGAACCCGTGACCTTGGCGTTATTAGCACCACGCTCTAACCAACTGAGCTAACCGGCCTTTAATTTAAGTGTTAATTTCATGTATTTTTTTTGTATTTTCAATTACAAATAGTTTGAGAAGGGATTCACTCCAATGTTATCTAAGCATTCCCTTGTTTCACAGAATGTTATTCGTGCTAATAACTTTGAGCGAGGTCAATTCCAACTAACCACGAAGGGATTTGAACCCTCATCTTCTGATCCGAAGTCAGACACACATCCAATTCCAACTAACCACGAAGGGATTCGAACCCTCAATCTTCAGATACGAAGTCAGACACACATCCAATTCCAACTAACCACGAAGGGATTCAAACCCTCAATCTTCTAATCCGAAGTCAGACGCCTTATCCAATAGGCCACGTGGCTTCTGTTTAATAGTCGATTGGTCTATATATTTTTTACGGAAGTGTATAATTCATCCTCAAATTAATACATTAATAAACTCAACAAAGAATTGATGGCCAGTACGGGGGTTGAACCCGTGACCTTGGCGTTATTAGCACCACGCTCTAACCAACTGAGCTAACCAGGCTTTAATTTAAGTGTTAATTTCATGTATTATTTTTGTATTTTCAATTACAAATAGTTTGAGAAGGGATTCACTCAAATGTTATCTAAGCATATCTAAGAATATTATTCGTGCTATTAACTTTGAGCGAGGTCAATTCCAA
The DNA here is from genome assembly GCF_902167405.1 of Gadus morhua. Classification (NCBI taxonomy): domain Eukaryota; kingdom Metazoa; phylum Chordata; class Actinopteri; order Gadiformes; family Gadidae; genus Gadus; species Gadus morhua. The sequence continues at coordinate 23,656,615 of NC_044057.1, forward strand.
CTAACCACGAAGGGATTCGAACACTCAATCTTCTGATCCGAAGTCAGACGCCTTATCCATTAGGCCACGTGGCTTCTGTTTAACAGTCAATTGGTCTTTATATTTTTTACAGAAGTGTATAATTCATCCTAAAATTAATACATTAATGAACTCAACAAAGAATTGATAGCCAGTACGGGGATGGAACCCGTGACCTTGGCGTTATTAGCAACACGCTCTAACCAACTGAGCTAACCGGCCTTTTTACAAAAATATTAATTTCGTGATATTTTTTTTTAATTGCAAACAGTTTGAGAAATGATTCACTTAAATGTTGTCGAAACATTGCCTTGTTTCACAGAATGTTATATAAGCTACAAACTTTGAGCGAGGTCAATTCCAACTAACCACGAAGGGATTTGAACCCTCAATCTTCAGATCCGAAGTCAGACACCCATCCAATACCAACTAACCACGAAGGGATTCGAACCCTCAATCTTCTGATCCGAAGTCAGACGCCTTATCCATTAGGCCACGTGGCTTCTGTTTAATAGTCGATTGGTCTATATATTTTTTACGGAAGTGTATAATCCATCCTCAAATTAATACATTAATGAACTCAACAAAGAATTGATGTTAAGTATGGGGGTTGAACACGGGACCTTGGCGTTATTAGCACCACGCTCTAACCAACTGAGCAAACCGGCCTTTAATTTAAGTGTTAATTTCATGTTTTTTTTTTTGTATTTTCAATTACAAATATTTTGAGAAGGGATTCACTCAAATGTTATCTAAGCATTCCCTTGTTTCACAGAATGTTATTCGTGCTATTAACTTTGAGCGAGGTCAATTCCAACTAACCACGAAGGGATTTGAACCCTCATCTTCTAATCCGAAGTCAGACACACATCCAATTCCAACTAACCACGAAGGGATTCGAACCCTCAATCTTCTAATCCGAAGTCAGACGCCTTATCCATTAGGCCACGTGGCTTCTGTTTAACAGTCGATTGGTCTTTATATTTTTTACGGAAGTGTATAATTCATCCTCAAATTAATACATTAATGAACTCAACAAAGAATTGATGGCCAGTACGGGGGTTGAACCCGTGACCTTGGCGTTATTAGCACCACGCTCTAACCAACTGAGCTAACCGGCCTTTTTACAAAAATATTAATTTCGTGATATTTTTTTTCAATTGCAAACAGTTTGAGAAATGATTCACTTAAATGTTGTCGAAACATTGCCTTGTTTCACAGATTGTTATATAAGCTACAAACTTTGAGCGAGGTCAATTCCAACTAACCACGAAGGGATTCGGACCCTCAATCTTATGATCCGAAGTCAGACGCCTTATCCATTAGGCCACGTGGCTTCTTTTTAATTGTCGATTGGTCTATATATTTTTTTACGGAAGTGTATAATTCATCCTCAAATTAATACATTAATGAACTCAACAAAGAATTGATGGCCAGTACGGGGGTTGAACCCGTGACCTTGGCGTTATTAGCACCACGCTCTAACCAACTGAGCTAACCGGCCTTTAATTTAAGTGTTCATTTCATGTATTTTTTTTGTATTTTCAATTACAAATAGTTTGAGAAGGGATTCACTTAAATGTTATCGTAGCATTCCCTTGTTTCACAGAATTTTATTCGTGCTATTAACTTTGAGCGAGGTCAATTCCAACTAACCACGAAGGGATTCGAACCCTCAATCTTCTATTCCGAAGTCAGACGCCTTATCCATTAGGCCACGTGGCTTCTGTTTAACAGTCGATTGGTCTTTATATTTTTTACGGAAGTGTATAATTCATCCTCAAATTAATACATTAATGAACTCAACAAAGAATTGATGGCCTGTACGGGGGTTGAACACTGGACCTTGGCGTTATTAGCACTACGCTCTAACCAACTGAGCTAACCGGCCTTTTCACAAAAATATTAATTTCTTGATATTTTTTTTCAATTGCAAACAGTTTGAGAAATGATTCACTTAAATGTGGTCGAAATATTGCCTTGTTTCACAGAATGTTATATAAGCTACAAACTTTGAGCGAGGTCAATTCCAACTAACCACGAAGGGATTCGAACCCTCATCTTCTGATCCGAAGTCAGACACACATCCAATTCCAACTAACCACGAAGGGATTCGAACCCTCAATCTTCTGATCCGAAGTCAGACGCCTTATCCATTAGGCCACGTGGCTTATGTTTAATAGTCGATTGGTCTATATATTTTTTGCGGAAGTGTATAATTCATCCTCAAATTAATACATTAATGAACTCAACAAAGAATTGATGGCCAGTACGGGGGTTGAACACGGGACCTTTGCGTTATTAGCACCACGCTCTAACCAACTGAGCTAACCGGCCTTTAATTTAAGAGTTCATTTCATGTATTTTTTTTGTATTTTCAATTACAAATAGTTTGAGAAGGGATTCACTCAAATGTTATCTAAGCATTCCCTTGTTTCACAGAATGTTATTCGTGCTATTAACTTTGAGCGAGGTCAATTCCAACTAACCACGAAGGGATTTGAACACTCATCTTCTAATCCGAAGTCAGACGCCTTATCCATTAGGCCACGTGGCTTCTGTTTAACAGTCGATTGGTCTTTATATTTTTTACGGAAGTGTATAATTCATCCTCAAATTAATACATAAATGAACTCAACAAAGAATTGATGGCCAGTACGGGGGTTGAACACGGGACCTTGGCGTTTTTATCTCCACGCTCTAACCAACTGAGCTAACCGGCCTTTAATGTAAGTGTTCATTTCATGTATTTTTTTTGTATTTTCAATTACAAATATTTTGAGAAGGGATTCACTCAAATGTTATCGAAGCATTCCCTTGTTTCACAGAATGTTATTCGCGCCATTAACTTTGAGCGAGGTCAATTCCAATTAACCACGAAGGGATTCGAACCCTCAATCTTCTGATCCGAAGTCAGACGCCTTATCCATTAGGCCACGTGGCTGCTGTTTAACAGTCGATTGGTCTTTATATTTTTTACGGAAGTGTATAATTCATCCTCAAATTAATACATTAATGAACTCAACAAAGAATTGATGGCCAGTACGGGGGTTGAACCCGTGACCTTGGCGTTATTAGCACCACACTCTAACCAACTGAGCTAACCGGCCTTTCCAAAAAAATATTAATTTCTTGATATTTTTTTTCAATTGCAAACAGTTTGAGAAATGATTAACTTAAATGTTGTCGAAACATTGCCTTGTTTCACAGAATGTTATATAAGCTACAAACTTTGAGCGAGGTAAATTCCAACTAACCACGAAGGGATTCGAACCCTCAATCTTCTGATCCGAAGTCAGACGCCTTATCCATTAGGCCACGTGCCTTCTGTTTAATAGTCGATTGGTCTATATATTTTTTTACGGAAGTGTATAATTCATCCTCAAATTAATACATTAATGAACTCAACAAAGAAGTGATGGCCAGTACGGGGGTTGAACACGTGACCTTGGCATTATTAGCACCACGCTCTAACCAACTGAGCTAACCGGCCTTTAATTTAATTGTTAATTTCATGTATTATTTTTGTATTTTCAATTAATAAATAGTTTGAGAAGGGAATCACTCAATTGTTATCGAAGCATTCCCTTGTTTCACAGAATGTTATTCGTGCTATTAACTTTGAGCGAGGTCAACTCCAACTAACCACGAAGGGATTCGAACCCTCAATCTTCTGATCCGAAGTCAGACGCCTTATCCGTAGGCCACGTGCCTTCTGTTTAACAGTCGATTGGTCTTTATATTTTTTACGGAAGTGTATAATTCATCCTCAAATTAATACATAAATGAACTCAACAAAGAATCGATGGCCAGTACGGGGGTTGAACACGGGACCTTCGCGTTTTTATCACCACTCTCTAACCAACTGAGCTAACCGGCCTTTAATTTAAGTGTTCATTTCATGTATTTTTTTTTGTATTTTCAATTACAAATAGTTTGAGCAGGGATTCACTCAAATGTTATCGAAGCATTCCCTTGTTTCACAGTATGTTATTCGTGCTATTAACTTTGAGCGAGGTCAACTCCAACTAACCACGAAGGGATTCGAACCCTCAATCTTCTGATCCGAAGTCAGACGCCTTATCCGTTAGGTCACGTGCCTTCTGTTTAACAGTCGATTGGTCTTTATATTTTTTACGGAAGTGTATAATTCATCCTCAAATTAATACATTAATGAACTCAACAAAGAATTAATGGCCAGTACGGGGGTTGAACCCGTGACCTTGGCGTTATTAGCACCACGCTCTAACCAACTGAGCTAACCGGCCTTTAATTTAAGTGTTAATTTCATGTATTTTTTTTGTATTTTCAATTACAAATAGTTTGAGAAGGGATTCACTCCAATGTTATCTAAGCATTCCCTTGTTTCACAGAATGTTATTCGTGCTAATAACTTTGAGCGAGGTCAATTCCAACTAACCACGAAGGGATTTGAACCCTCATCTTCTGATCCGAAGTCAGACACACATCCAATTCCAACTAACCACGAAGGGATTCGAACCCTCAATCTTCAGATCCGAAGTCAGACACACATCCAATTCCAACTAACCACGAAGGGATTCAAACCCTCAATCTTCTAATCCGAAGTCAGACGCCTTATCCAATAGGCCACGTGGCTTCTGTTTAATAGTCGATTGGTCTATATATTTTTTACGGAAGTGTATAATTCATCCTCAAATTAATACATTAATAAACTCAACAAAGAATTGATGGCCAGTACGGGGGTTGAACCCGTGACCTTGGCGTTATTAGCACCACGCTCTAACCAACTGAGCTAACCAGGCTTTAATTTAAGTGTTAATTTCATGTATTATTTTTGTATTTTCAATTACAAATAGTTTGAGAAGGGATTCACTCAAATGTTATCTAAGCATTCCCATGTTTCACAGAATATTATTCGTGCTATTAACTTTGAGCGAGGTCAATTCCAACTAACCACGAAGGGATTCGAACCCTCAATCTTCTGATCCGAAGTCAGACGCCTTATCCATTAGGCCACGTGGCATCTATTTAACAGTCGATTGGTCTTTATATTTTTTACGGAAGTGTATAATTCATCCTAAAATTAATACATTAATGAACTCAACAAAGAATTGATGGGCAGTACGGGGGTTGAACCCGTGACCTTGGCGTTATTAGCAACACGCTCTAACCAACTGAGCTAACCGGCCTTTTTACAAAAATATTAATTTCGTGATATTTTTTTTCAATTGCAAACAGTTTGAGAAATGATTCACTTAAATGTTGTCGAAACATTGCCTTGTTTCACAGAATGTTATATAAGCTACAAACTTTGAGCGAGGTCAATTCCAACTAACCACGAAGGGATTTGAACCCTCAATCTTCTGATCCGAAGTCAGACACCCATCCAATACCAACTAACCACGAAGGGATTCGAACCCTCAATCTTCTGATCCGAAGTCAGACGCCTTATCCATTAGGCCACGTGGCTTCTGTTTAATAGTCGATTGGTCTATATATATTTTACGGAAGTGTATAATCCATCCTCAAATTAATACATTAATGAACTCAACAAAGAATTGATGTTAAGTACTGGTGTTGAACACGGGACCTTGGCGTTATTAGCACCACGCTCTAACCAACTGAGCTAACCGGCCTTTAATTTAAGTGTTAATTTCATGTATTTTTTTTGTATTTTCAATTACAAATATTTTGTGAAGGGATTCACTCAAATGTTATCTAAGCATTCCCTTGTTTCACAGAATGTTATTCGTGCTATTAACTTTGAGCGAGGTCAATTCCAACTAACCACGAATAGATTTGAACCCTCATCTTCTGATCCGAAGTCAGACACACATCCAATTCCAACTAACCACGAAGGGATTCGAACCCTCAATCTTCTAATCCGAAGTCAGACGCCTTATCCATTAGGCCACGTGGCTTCTGTTTAACAGTTGATTGGTCTTTATATTTTTTACGGAAGTGTATAATTCATCCTCAAATTAATACATTAATGAACTCAACAAAGAATTGATGGCCAGTACGGGGGTTGAACCCGTGACCTTGGCGTTATTAGCACCACGCTCTAACCAACTGAGCTAACCGGCCTTTTTACAAAAATATTAATTTCGTGATATTTTTTTTCAATTGCAAACAGTTTGAGAAATGATTCACTTAAATGTTGTCGAAACATTGCCTTGTTTCACAGATTGTTATATAAGCTACAAACTTTGAGCGAGGTCAATTCCAACTAACCACGAAGGGATTCAGACCCTCAATCTTATGATCCGAAGTCAGACGCCTTATCCATTAGGCCACGTGGCTTCTGTTTAACAGTCGATTGGTCTTTATATTTTTTACGGAAGTGTATAATTCATCCTCAAATTAATACATTAATGAACTCAACAAAGAATTGATGGCCTGTACGGGGGTTGAACACTGGACCTTGGCGTTATTAGCACTACGCTCTAACCAACTGAGCTATCCGGCCTTTTCACAAAAATATTAATTTCTTGATATTTTTTTTCAATTGCAAACAGTTTGAGAAATGATTCACTTAAATGTGGTCGAAATATTGCCTTGTTTCACAGAATGTTATATAAGCTACAAACTTTGAGCGAGGTCAATTACAACTAACCACGAAGGGATTCGAACCCTCATCTTCTGATCCGAAGTCAGACACACATCCAATTCCAACTAACCACGAAGGGATTTGAACACTCATCTTCTAATCCGAAGTCAGACGCCTTATCCATTAGGCCACGTGGCTTCTGTTTAACAGTCGATTGGTCTTTATATTTTTTACGGAAGTGTATAATTCATCCTCAAATTAATACATAAATGAACTCAACAAAGAATTGATGGCCAGTACGGGGGTTGAACACGGGACCTTGGCGTTTTTAGCACCACGCTCTTACCAACTGGCCAGTACGGGGGTTGAACACGGGACCTTGGCGTTTTTAGCACCACGCTCTAACCAACTGAGCTAACCGGCCTTTAATTTAAGTGTTCATTTCATGTATTTTTTTTGTATTTTCAATTACAAATATTTTGAGAAGGGATTCACTCAAATGTTATCTAAGCATTCCCTTGTTTCACAGAAGGTTATTCGTGCTATTAACTTTGAGCGAGGTCAATTCCAACTAACCACGAAGGGATTTGAACCCTCATCTTCTGATCCGGAGTCAGACACACATCCAATTCCAACTAACCACGAAGGGATTCGAACCCTCAATCTTCTGATCCGAAGTCAGACGCCTTATCCATTAGGCCACGTAGCTTCTGTTTAATAGTCGATTGGTCTATATATTTTTTACGGAAGTGTATAATTCATCCTCAAATTAATACATAAATGAACTCAACAACGAATTGATGGCCAGTACGGGGGTTGAACCCGTGACCTTGGCGTTATTAGCACCACGCTCTAACCAACTGAGCTAACCGGCCTTTCCACAAAAATATTAATTTCTTGATATTTTTTTTCAATTGCAAACAGTTTGAGAAATGATTAACTTAAATGTTGTCGAAACATTGCCTTGTTTCACAGAATGTTATATAAGCTACAAACTTTGAGCGAGGTAAATTCCAACTAACCACGAAGGGATTCGAACCCTCAATCTTCTGATCCGAAGTCAGACGCCTTATCCATTAGGCCACGTGCCTTCTGTTTAATAGTCGATTGGTCTATATATTTTTTTACGGAAGTGTATAATTCATCCTCAAATTAATACATTAATGAACTCAACAAAGAAGTGATGGCCAGTACAGGGGTTGAACACGTGACCTTGGCATTATTAGCACCACGCTCTAACCAACTGAGCTAACCTGCCTTTAATTTAATTGTTAATTTCATGTATTATTTTTGTATTTTCAATTAATAAATAGTTTGAGAAGGGAATCACTCAAATGTTATCGAAGCATTCCCTTGTTTCACAGAATGTTATTCGTGCTATTAACTTTGAGCGAGGTCAATTCCAACTAACCACGAAGGGATTCGAACCCACAATCTTCTGATCCGAAGTCAGACACACATCCAATTCCAACTAACCACGAAGGGATTCGAACCCTCAATCTTCTAATCCGAAGTCAGACGCCTTATCCATTAGGCCACGTGGCTTCTGTTTAACAGTCGATTGGTCTTTATATTTTTTACGGAAGTGTATAATTCATCCTCAAATTAATACATAAATGAACTCAACAAAGAATTGATGGCCAGTACGGGGGTTGAACACGGGACCTTGGCGTTTTTATCTCCACGCTCTAACCAACTGAGCTAACCGGCCTTTAATTTAAGTGTTCATTTCATGTATTTTTTTTGTATTTTCAATTACAAATAGTTTGAGAAGGGATTCACTCAAATGTTATCGAAGCATTCCCTTGTTTCACAGAATGTTATTCGCGCTATTAACTTTGAGCGAGGTCAATTCCAACTAACCACGAAGGGATTCGAACCCTCAATCTTCTGATCCGAAGTCAGACGCCTTATCCATTTGGCCACGTGGCTTCTGTTTAAAAGTCGATTGGTCTTTATATTTTTTACGGAAGTGTATAATTCATCCTCAAATTAATACATTAATGAACTCAACAAAGAATTGATGGCCAGTACGGGGGTTGAACCCGTGACCTTCGCGTTATTAGCACTACGCTCTAACCAACTGAGCTAACCGGCCTTTTTACAAAAATATTAATTTCGTGATATTTTTTTTCAATTGCAATCAGTTTGAGAAATGATTCACTTAAATGTTGTCGAAACATTGCCTTGTTTCACAGATTGTTATATAAGCTACAAACTTTGAGCGAGGTCAATTCCAACTAACCACGAAGGGATTCGGACCCTCAATCTTCTGATCCGAAGTCAGACGCCTTATCCATCAGGCCACGTGGCTTCTTTTTAAGTGTCGATTGGTCTATATATTTTTTTACGGAAGTGTATAATTCATCCTCAAATTAATACATTAATGAACTCAACAAAGAATTGATGGCCAGTACGGGGGTTGAACCCGTGACCTTGGCGTTATTAGCACCACGCTCTAACCAACTGAGCTAACCGGCCTTTAATTTAAGTGTTCATTTCATGTATTTATTTTGTATTTTCAATTACAAATAGTTTGAGAAGGGATTCACTTAAATGTTATCGAAGCATTCCCTTGTTTCACAGAATGTTATTCGTGCTATTAACTTTGAGCGAGGTCAATTCCAACTAACCACGAAGGGATTCGAACCCTCAATCTTCTAATCCGAAGTCAGACGCCTTATCCATTAGGCCACGTGGCTTCTGTTTAACAGTCGATTGGTCTTTATATTTTTTACGGAAGTGTATAATTCATCCTCAAATTAATACATTGATGAACTCAACAAAGAATTGATGGCCTGTACGGGGGTTGAACACTGGACCTTGGCGTTATTAGCACTACGCTCTAACCAACTGAGCTAACCGGCCTTTTCACAAAAATATTAATTTCTTGATATTTTTTTTCAATTGCAAACAGTTTGAGAAATGATTCACTTAAATGTTGTCGAAACATTGCCTTGTTTCACAGAATGTTATATAAGCTACAAACTTTGAGCGAGGTCAATTCCAACTAACCACGAAGGGATTCGAACCCTCAATCTTCTGATCCGAAGTCAGACACACATCCAATTCCAACTAACCACGAAGGGATTCAAACCCTCAATCTTCTAATCCGAAGTCAGACGCCTTATCCAATAGGCCACGTGGCTTCTGTTTAATAGTCGATTGGTCTATACATTTTTTACGGAAGTGTATAATTCATCCTCAAATTAATACATTAATAAACTCAACAAAGAAGTGATGGCCAGTACGGGGGTTGAACCCGTGACCTTGGCGTTATTAGCACCACGCTCTACCCAACTGAGCTAACCGGCCTTTAATTTAAGTGTTAATTTCATGTATTTTTTTTGTATTTTCAATTACAAATAGTTTTAGAAGGGATTCACTCAAATGTTATCGAAGCATTCCCTTGTTTCACAGAATGTTATTCTTGCTATTAACTTTGAGCGAGGTCAAACCCACGTAACCACGAAGGGATTCGAACCCTCAATCATCTGATCCGAAGTCAGACGCCTTATCCATTAGGCCACGTGGCTTCTGTTTTATATTCAATTGGTCTATATCTTTTTTACGGAAGTGTATAATTCATCCTCAAATTAATACATTAATGAACTCAACAAAGAATTGATGGCCTGTACGGGGGTTGAACACGGGACCTTGGCGTTATTAGCACTACGCTCTAACCAACTGAGCTAACCGGCCTTCTCACAAAAATATTAATTTCTTAATATTTTTTTTCAATTGCAAACAGTTTGAGAAATGATTCACTTAAATGTTGTCGAAACATTGCCTTGTTTCACAGAATGTTATATAAGCTACAAACTTTGAGCGAGGTAAATTCCAACTAACCACGAAGGGACTCGAACCCTCAATCTTCTGATCCGAAGTCAGACGCCTTATCCATTAGGCCACGTGGCTTCTGTTTGATAGTCGATTGGTCTATATATTTTTTTACGGAAGTGTATAATTCATCCTCAAATTAATACATTAATGAACTCAACAAAGAATTAATGGCCAGTACGGGGGTTGAACACGGGACCTTGGCGTTTTTATCTCCACGCTCTAACCAACTGAGCTAACCGGCCTTTAATTTAAGTGTTCATTTCATGTATTTTTTTTGTATTTTCAATTACAAATAGTTTGAGAAGGGATTCACTCAAATGTTATCGAAGCATTCCCTTGTTTCACAGAATGTTATTCGCGCTATTAACTTTGAGCGAGGTCAATTCCAACTAACCACGAAGGGATTCGAACCCTCAATCTTCTGATCCGAAGTCAGACGCCTTATCCATTAGGCCACGTGGCTTCTGTTTAAAAGTCGATTGGTCTTTATATTTTTTACGGAAGTGTATAATTCATCCTCAAATTAATACATTAATGAACTCAACAAAGAATTGATGGCCAGTACGGGGGTTGAACCCGTGACCTTCGCGTTATTAGCACCACGCTCTAACCAACTGAGCTAACCGGCCTTTTTACAAAAATATTAATTTCGTGATATTTTTTTTCAATTGCAAACAGTTTGAGAAATGATTCACTTAAATGTTGTCGAAACATTGCCTTGTTTCACAGATTGTTATATAAGCTACAAACTTTGAGCGAGGTCAATTCCAACTAACCACGAAGGGATTCGGACCCTCAATCTTCTGATCCGAAGTCAGACGCCTTATCCATTAGGCCACGTGGCTTCTTTTTAAGTGTCGATTGGTCTATATATTTTTTTACGGAAGTGTATAATTCATCCTCAAATTAATACATCAATGAACTCAACAAAGAATTGATGTCCAGTACGGGGGTTGAACCCGTGACCTTGGCGTTATTAGCACCACACTCTAACCAACTGAGCTAACCGGCCTTTAATTTAAGTGTTCATTTCATGTATTTATTTTGTATTTTCAATTACAAATAGTTTGAGAAGGGATTCACTTAAATGTTATCGAAGCATTCCCTTGTTTCACAGAATGTTATTCGTGCTATTAACTTTGAGCGAGGTCAATTCCAACTAACCACGAAGGGATTCGAACCCTCAATCTTCTAATCCGAAGTCAGACGCCTTATCCATTAGGCCACGTGGCTTCTGTTTAACAGTCGATTGGTCTTTATATTTTTTACGGAAGTGTATAATTCATCCTCAAATTAATACATTAATGAACTCAACAAAGAATTGATGGCCAGTACGGGGGTTGAACACGGGACCTTGGCGTTTTTATCTCCACGCTCTAACCAACTGAGCTAACCGGCCTTTAATTTAAGTGTTCATTTCATGTATTTTTTTTGTATTTTCAATTACAAATAGTTTGAGAAGGGATTCACTCAAATGTTATCGAAGCATTCCCTTGTTTCACAGAATGTTATTCGCGCTATAAACTTTGAGCGAGGTCAATTCCAACTAACCACGAAGGGATTCGAACCCTCAATCTTCTAATCCGAAGTCAGACGCCTTATCCATTAGGCCACGTGGCTTCTGTTTAACAGTTGATTGGTCTTTATATTTTTTACGGAAGTGTATAATTCATCCTCAAATTAATACATTAATGAACTCAACAAAGAATTGATGGCCTGTACGGGGGTTGAACACGGGACCTTGGCGTTATTAGCACTACGCTCTAACCAACTGAGCTAACCGGCCTTTTCACAAAAATATTAATTTCTTGATATTTTTTTTCAATTGCAAACAGTTTGAGAAATGATTCACTTAAATGTTGTCGAAACATTGCCTTGTTTCACAGAATGTTATATAAGCTACAAACTTTGAGCGAGGTCAATTCCAACTAACCACGAAGGGATTCGAACCCTCAATCTTCTGATCCGAAGTCAGACACACATCCAATTCCAACTAACCACGAAGGGATTCAAACCCTCAATCTTCTAATCCGAAGTCAGACGCCTTATCCAATAGGCCACGTGGCTTCTGTTTAATAGTCGATTGGTCTATACATTTTTTACGGAAGTGTATAATTCATCCTCAAATTAATACATTAATAAACTCAACAAAGAAGTGATGGCCAGTACGGGGGTTGAACCCGTGACCTTGGCGTTATTAGCACCACGCTCTACCCAACTGAGCTAACCGGCCTTTAATTTAAGTGTTAATTTCATGTATTTTTTTTGTATTTTCAATTACAAATAGTTTTAGAAGGGATTCACTCAAATGTTATCGAAGCATTCCCTTGTTTCACAGAATGTTATTCTTGCTATTAACTTTGAGCGAGGTCAAACCCACGTAACCACGAAGAGATTCGAACCCTCAATCATCTGATCCGAAGTCAGACGCCTTATCCATTAGGCCACGTGACTTCTGTTTTATATTCAATTGGTCTATATCTTTTTTACGGAAGTGTATAATTCATCCTCAAATTAATACATTAATGAACTCAACAAAGAATTGATGGCCTGTACGGGGGTTGAACACGGGACCTTGGCGTTATTAGCACTACGCTCTAACCAACTGAGCTAACCGGCCTTCTCACAAAAATATTAATTTCTTAATATTTTTTTTCAATTGCAAACAGTTTGAGAAATGATTCACTTAAATGTTGTCGAAACATTGCCTTGTTTCACAGAATGTTATATAAGCTACAAACTTTGAGCGAGGTAAATTCCAACTAACCACGAAGGGACTCGAACCCTCAATCTTCTGATCCGAAGTCAGACGCCTTATCCATTAGGCCACGTGGCTTCTCTTTGATAGTCGATTGGTCTATATATTTTTTTACGGAAGTGTATAATTCATCCTCAAATTAATACATTAATGAACTCAACAAAGAATTAATGGCCAGTACGGGGGTTGAACCCGTGACCTTGGCGTTATTAGCACCACGCACTAACCAACTGAGCTAACCGGCCTTTAATTTAAGTGTTAATTTCATGTATTATTTTTGTATTTTCAATCACAAATATTTTGAGAAGGGATTCACTCAAATGTTATCTAAGCATTCCCTTGTTTCACAGAATGTTATTCGTGCTATTAACTTTGAGCGAGGTCAATTCCAACTAACCACGAAGGGATTTGAACCCTCATCTTCTGATCCGAAGTCAGACACACATCCAATTCCAACTAACCACGAAGGGATTCGAACCCTCAATCTTCTAATCCGAAGTCAGACGCCTTATCCATTAGGCCACGTGGCTTCTGTTTAACAGTCGATTGGTCTTTATATTTTTTACGGAAGTGTATAATTCATCCTCAAATTAATACATAAATGAACTCAACAAAGAATTGATGGCCAGTACGGGGGTTGAACACGGGACCTTGGCGTTTTTATCTCCACGCTCTAACCAACTGAGCTAACCGGCCTTTAATTTAAGTGTTCATTTCATGTATTTTTTTTGTATTTTCAATTACAAATAGTTTGAGAAGGGATTCACTCAAATGTTATCGAAGCATTCCCTTGTTTCAAAGAATGTTATTCGCGCTATTAACTTTGAGCGAGGTCAATTCCAACTAACCACGAAGGGATTCGAACCCTCAATCTTCTGATCCGAAGTCAGACGCCTTATCCATTAGGCCACGTGGCTTCTGTTTAAAAGTAGATTGGTCTTTATATTTTTTACGGAAGTGTATAATTCATCCTCAAATTAATACATTAATGAACTCAACAAAGAATTGATGGCCAGCACGGGGGTTGAACCCGTGACCTTCGCGTTATTAGCACCACGCTCTAACCAACTGAGCTAACCGGCCTTTTTACAAAAATATTAATTTCGTGATATTTTTTTTCAATTGCAAACAGTTTGAGAAATGATTCACTTAAATGTTGTCGAAACATTGCCTTGTTTCACAGATTGTTATATAAGCTACAAACTTTGAGCGAGGTCAATTCCAGCTAACCACGAAGGGATTCGGACCCTCAATCTTCTGATCCGAAGTCAGACGCCTTATCCATTAGGCCACGTGGCTTCTTTTTAAGTGTCGATTGGTCTATATATTTTTTTACGGAAGTGTATAATTCATCCTCAAATTAATACATTAATGAACTCAACAAAGAATTGATGGCCAGTACGGGGGTTGAACCCGTGACCTTGGCATTATTAGCGCCACGCTCTAACCAACTAAGCTAACCGGCCTTTAATTTAAGTGTTCATTTCATGTATTTATTTTGTATTTTCAATTACAAATAGTTTGAGAAGGGATTCACTCAAATGTTATCGAAGCATTCCCTTGTTTCAAAGAATGTTATTCGCGCTATTAACTTTGAGCGAGGTCAATTCCAACTAACCACGAAGGGATTCGAACCCTCAATCTTCTGATCCGAAGTCAGACGCCTTATCCATTAGGCCACGTGGCTTCTGTTTAAAAGTAGATTGGTCTTTATATTTTTTACGGAAGTGTATAATTCATCCTCAAATTAATACATTAATGAACTCAACAAAGAATTGATGGCCAGTACGGGGGTTGAACCCGTGACCTTCGCGTTATTAGCACCACGCTCTAACCAACTGAGCTAACCGGCCTTTTTACAAAAATATTAATTTCGTGATATTTTTTTTCAATTGCAAACAGTTTGAGAAATGATTCACTTAAATGTTGTCGAAACATTGCCTTGTTTCACAGATTGTTATATAAGCTACAAACTTTGAGCGAGGTCAATTCCAGCTAACCACGAAGGGATTCGGACCCTCAATCTTCTGATCCGAAGTCAGACGCCTTATCCATTAGGCCACGTGGCTTCTTTTTAAGTGTCGATTGGTCTATATATTTTTTTACGGAAGTGTATAATTCATCCTCAAATTAATACATTAATGAACTCAACAAAGAATTGATGGCCAGTACGGGGGTTGAACCCGTGACCTTGGCATTATTAGCACCACGCTCTAACCAACTAAGCTAACCGGCCTTTAATTTAAGTGTTCATTTCATGTATTTATTTTGTATTTTCAATTACAAATAGTTTGAGAAGGGATTCACTTAAATGTTATCGAAGCATTCCCTTGTTTCACAGAATGTTATTCGTGCTATTAACTTTGAGCGAGGTCAATTCCAACTAACCACGAAGGGATTCGAACCCTCAATCTTCTAATCCGAAGTCAGACGCCTTATCCATTAGGCCACGTGGCTTCTGTTTAACAGTCGATTGGTCTTTATATTTTTTACGGAAGTGTATAATTCATCCTCAAATTAATACATTAATGAACTCAACAAAGAATTGATGGCCTGTACGGGGGTTGAACACGGGACCTTGGCGTTATTAGCACTACGCTCTAACCAACTGAGCTAACCGGCCTTTTCACAAAAATATTAATTTCTTGATATTTTTTTTCAATTGCAAACAGTTTGAGAAATGATTCACTTAAATGTTGTCGAAACATTGCCTTGTTTCACAGAATGTTATATAAGCTACAAACTTTGAACGAGGTCAATTCCAACTAACCACGAAGGGATTCGAACCCTCAATCTTCTGATCCGAAGTCAGACACACATCCAATTCCAACTAACCACGAAGGGATTCAAACCCTCAATCTTCTAATCCGAAGTCAGACGCCTTATCCAATAGGCCACGTGGCTTCTGTTTAATATTCGATTGGTCTATACATTTTTTACGGAAGTGTATAATTCATCCTCAAATTAATACATTAATAAACTCAACAAAGAAGTGATGGCCAGTACGGGGGTTGAACCCGTGACCTTGCCGTTATTAGCACCACTCTCTACCCAACTGAGCTAACCGGCCTTTAATTTAAGTGTTAATTTCATGTATTTTTTTTGTATTTTCAATTACAAATAGTTTTAGAAGGGATTCACTCAAATGTTATCGAAGCATTCCCTTGTTTCACAGAATGTTATTCTTGCTATTAACTTTGAGCGAGGTCAAACCCACGTAACCACGAAGGGATTCGAACCCTCAATCATCTGATCCGAAGTCAGACGCCTTATCCATTAGGCCACGTGGCTTCTGTTTTATATTCAATTGGTCTATATCTTTTTTACGGAAGTGTATAATTCATCCTCAAATTAATACATTAATGAACTCAACAAAGAATTGATGGCCTGTACGGGGGTTGAACACGGGACCTTGGCGTTATTAGCACTACGCTCTAACCAACTGAGCTAACCGGCCTTCTCACAAAAATATTAATTTCTTAATATTTTTTTTCAATTGCAAACAGTTTGAGAAATGATTCACTTAAATGTTGTCGAAGCATTGCCTTGTTTCACAGAATGTTATATAAGCTACAAACTTTGAGCGAGGTAAATTCCAACTAACCACGAAGGGACTCGAACCCTCAATCTTCTGATCCGAAGTCAGACGCCTTATCCATTAGGCCACGTGGCTTCTGTTTGATAGTCGATTGGTCTATATATTTTTTTACGGAAGTGTATAATTCATCCTCAAATTAATACATTAATGAACTCAACAAAGAATTAATGGCCAGTACGGGGGTTGAACCCGTGACCTTGGCGTTATTAGCACCACGCACTAACCAACTGAGCTAACCGGCCTTTAATTTAAGTGTTAATTTCATGTATTATTTTTGTATTTTCAATCACAAATATTTTGAGAAGGGATTCACTCAAATGTTATCTAAGCATTCCCTTGTTTCACAGAATGTTATTCGTGCTATTAACTTTGAGCGAGGTCAATTCCACCTAACCACGAAGGGATTTGAACCCTCATCTTCTGATCCGAAGTCAGACACACATCCAATTCCAACTAACCACGAAGGGATTCGAACCCTCAATCTTCTAATCCGAAGTCAGACGCCTTATCCATTAGGCCACGTGGCTTCTGTTTAACAGTCGATTGGTTTTTATATTTTTTACGGAAGTGTATAATTCATCCTCAAATTAATACATAAATGAACTCAACAAAGAATTGATGGCCAGTACGGGGGTTGAACACGGGACCTTGGCGTTTTTATCTCCACGCTCTAACCAACTGAGCTAACCGGCCTTTAATTTAAGTGTTCATTTCATGTATTTTTTTTGTATTTTCAATTACAAATAGTTTGAGAAGGGATTCACTCAAATGTTATCGAAGCATTCCCTTGTTTCACAGAATGTTATTCGCGCTATTAACTTTGAGCGAGGTCAATTCCAACTAACCACGAAGGGATTCGAACCCTCAATCTTCTGATCCGAAGTCAGACGGATTATCCATTAGGTCACGTGGCTTCTGTTTAAAAGTCGATTGGTCTTTATATTTTTTACGGAAGTGTATAATTCATCCTCAAATTAATACATTAATGAACTCAACAAAGAATTGATGGCCAGTACGGGGGTTGAACCCGTGACCTTCGCGTTATTAGCACCACGCTCTAACCAACTGAGCTAACCGGCCTTTTTACAAAAATATTAATTTCGTGATATTTTTTTTCAATTGCAAACAGTTTGAGAAATGATTCACTTAAATGTTGTCGAAACATTGCCTTGTTTCACAGATTGTTATATAAGCTACAAACTTTGAGCGAGGTCAATTCCAACTAACCACGAAGGGATTCGGACCCTCAATCTTCTGATCCGAAGTCAGACGCCTTATCCATTAGGCCACGTGACTTCTTTTTAAGTGTCGATTGGTCTATATATTTTTTTACGGAAGTGTATAATTCATCCTCAAATTAATACATTAATGAACTCAACAAAGAATTGATGGCCAGTACGGGGGTTGAACCCGTGACCTTGGCGTTATTAGCACCACGCTCTAACCAACTGAGCTAACCGGCCTTTGATTTAAGTGTTCATTTCATGTATTTATTTTGTATTTTCAATTACAAATAGTTTGAGAAGGGATTCACTTAAATGTTATCGAAGCATTCCCTTGTTTCACAGAATGTTATTCGTGCTATTAACTTTGAGCGAGGTCAATTCCAACTAACCACGAAGGGATTCGAACCCTCAAGCTTCTAATCCGAAGTCAGACGCCCTATCCATTAGGCCACGTGGCTTCTGTTTAACAGTCGATTGGTCTTTATATTTTTTACGGAAGTGTATAATTCATCCTCAAATTAATACATTAATGAACTCAACAAAGAATTAATGGCCAGTACGGGGGTTGAACCCGGGACCTTGGCGTTATTAGCACTACGCTCTAACCAACTGAGCTAACCGGCCTTTAATTTAAGTGTTAATTTCATGTATTATTTTTGTATTTTCAATCACAAATATTTTGAGAAGGGATTCACTCAAATGTTATCTAAGCATTCCCTTGTTTCACAGAATGTTATTCGTGCTATTAACTTTGAGCGAGGTCAATTCCAACTAACCACGAAGGGATTTGAACCCTCATCTTCTGATCCGAAGTCAGACACACATCCAATTCCAACTAACCACGAAGGGATTCGAACCCTCAATCTTCTAATCCGAAGTCAGACGCCTTATCCATTAGGCCACGTGGCTTCTGTTTAACAGTCGATTGGTCTTTATATTTTTTACGGAAGTGTATAATTCATCCTCAAATTAATACATAAATGAACTCAACAAAGAATTGATGGCCAGTACGGGGGTTGAACACGGGACCTTGGCGTTTTTATCTCCACGCTCTAACCAACTGAGCTAACCGGCCTTTAATTTAAGTGTTCATTTCATGTATTTTTTTTGTATTTTCAATTACAAATAGTTTGAGAAGGGATTCACTCAAATGTTATCGAAGCATTCCCTTGTTTCACAGAATGTTATTCGCGCTATTAACTTTGAGCGAGGTCAATTCCAACTAACCACGAAGGGATTCGAACCCTCAATCTTCTGATCCGAAGTCAGACGCCTTATCCATTAGGCCACGTGGCTTCTGTTTAAAAGTCGATTGGTCTTTATATTTTTTACGGAAGTGTATAATTCACCCTCAAATTAATACATTAATGAACTCAACAAAGAATTGATGGCCAGTACGGGGGTTGAACCCGTGACCTTCGCGTTATTAGCACCACGCTCTAACCAACTGAGCTAACCGGCCTTTTTACAAAAATATTAATTTCGTGATATTTTTTTTCAATTGCAAACAGTTTGAGAAATGATTCACTTAAATGTTGTCGAAACATTGCCTTGTTTCACAGATTGTTATATAAGCTACAAACTTTGAGCGAGGTCAATTCCAACTAACCACGAAGGGATTCGGACCCTCAATCTTCTGATCCGAAGTCAGACGCCTTATCCATTAGGCCACGTGGCTTCTTTTTAAGTGTCGATTGGTCTATATATTTTTTTACGGAAGTGTATAATTCATCCTCAAATTAATACATTAATGAACTCAACAAAGAATTGATGGCCAGTACGGGGGTTGAACCCGTGACCTTGGCGTTATTAGCACAACGCTCTAACCAACTGAGCTAACCGGCCTTTGATTTAAGTGTTCATTTCATGTATTTATTTTGTATTTTCAATTACAAATAGTTTGAGAAGGGATTCACTTAAATGTTATCGAAGCATTCCCTTGTTTCACAGAATGTTATTCGTGCTATTAACTTTGAGCGAGGTCAATTCCAACTAACCACGAAGGGATTCGAACCCTCAATCTTCTAATCCGAAGTCAGACGCCTTATCCATTAGGCCACGTGGCTTCTGTTTATCAGTCGATTGGTCTTTATATTTTTTACGGAAGTGTATAATTCATCCTCAAATTAATACATTAATGAACTCAACAAAGAATTGATGGCCTGTACGGGGGTTGAACACGGGACCTTGGCGTTATTAGCACTACGCTCTAACCAACTGAGCTAACCGGCCTTTTCACAAAAATATTAATTTCTTGATATTTTTTTTCAATTGCAAACAGTTTGAGAAATGATTCACTTAAATGTTGTCGAAACATTGCCTTGTTTCACAGAATGTTATATAAGCTACAAACTTTGAGCGAGGTCAATTCCAACTAACCACGAAGGGATTCGAACCCTCAATCTTCTGATCCGAAGTCAGACACACATCCAATTCCAACTAACCACGAAGGGATTCAAACCCTCAATCTTCTAATCCGAAGTCAGACGCCTTATCCAATAGGCCACGTGGCTTCTGTTTAATAGTCGATTGGTCTATACATTTTTTACGGAAGTGTATAATTCATCCTCAAATTAATAAACTCAACAAAGAATTGATGGCCAGTACGGGGGTTGAACCCGTGACCTTGGCGTTATTAGCACCACGCTCTACCCAACTGAGCTAACCGGCCTTTAATTTAAGTGTTAATTTCATGTATTTTTTTTGTATTTTCAATTACAAATAGTTTTAGAAGGGATTCACTCAAATGTTATCGAAGCATTCCCTTGTTTCACAGAATGTTATTCTTGCTATTAACTTTGAGCGAGGTCAAACCCACGTAACCACGAAGGGATTCGAACCCTCAATCATCTGATCCGAAGTCAGACGCCTTATCCATTAGGCCACGTGGCTTCTGTTTTATATTCAATTGGTCTATATCTTTTTTACGGAAGTGTATAATTCATCCTCAAATTAATACATAAATGAACTCAACAAAGAATGAATGGCCAGTACGGGGGTTGAACCCGTGACCTTGGCGTTATTAGCACCACGCTCTAACCAACTGAGCTAACCGGCCTGTTTACAAAAATATTAATTTCGTGATATTTTTTTTCAAATTGCAAACAGTTTGAGAAATGATTCACTTAAATGTTGTCGAAACATTGCCTTGTTTCACAGAATGTTATATAAGCTACAAACTTTGAGCGAGGTAAATTCCAACTAACCACGAAGGGATTCGAACCCTCAATCTTCTGATCCGAAGTCAGACACCTTATCCATTAGGCCACGTGGCTTCTGTTTTACATTCAATTGGTCTGTATATTTTTTACGGAAGTGTGTAATTCATCCTCAAATTAATACATTAATGAACTCAACAAAGAATTGATGGCCTGTACGGGGGTTGAACCCGTGACCTTGACTTTATTAGCAACACGCTCTAACCAACTGAGCTAACCGGCCATTCTTTTAAGTATTAATTTCATCTTTTTTTTTTCTTTTTTCAATTATAAATAGTTTGAGAAGGGATTCACCCATATGATGTCGAAGCAATCCCTTGTTTCACAGAATGTTATATATGCTATTAACTTTGAGCGAGGTCAATTCCACGTATGTGTAGGTTATGATTTGTTCAAGGACTATTTACAAACTGGAGAAAATATTCATAAGAAATATTACCGTTGTCGGCAGGATTCGAACCTGCGCGGGAAGATCCCAATGGATTTCTAGTCCATCGCCTTAACCACTCGGCCACGACAACACTTACCAATCATTCAGAGCGTCATAAAATATTTTAAATATTTCGAAACATGCGTTAATGGGTAGGTTATGATTTGTTCAAGGACTATTTACAAACTGGAGAAAATATTCATAAGAAATTTTACCGTTGTCGGCAGGATTCGAACCTGCGCGGGAAGATCCCAATGGATTTCTAGTCCATCGCCTTAACCACTCGGCCACGACAACACATACCATTCATTCAGAGCGTCATAAATTTTTTTAAATATTTCGAAACATGCGTTAATGTGTAGGTTATGATTTGTTCAAGGACTATTTACAAACTGGAGAAAATATTCATAAGAAATATTACCGTTGTCGGCAGGATTCGAACCTGCGCGGGAAGATCCCAATGGATTTCTAGTCCATCGCCTTAACCACTCGGCCACGACAACACATTGTATGGAATTAGAACGTCAGAAAAAAAGATTAAATATTTTTTAAATCAACCAATATTGTTTGCGGGACAAACATTCTGCCCATACAGAATAGTGACTGCAATGATTTGGATGACAAAATGAAGGGAGGGTATGGATGTAAGGGTATGGATGTAATTTCAATAAAACCAGTCTTTGAATAATAATGTAGTTAACTCCTTTACAGCCAAATTCGTCTATTAACAAGGACGTTGCCGTTTGAAATAAATGTTGATGTGTCTTCTGTAATTGGTTTGAAGACTGTATTAACTGAAGATAACTATGTAGCCTACAATAAAATGCATCCTTTGTCGGCAGGATTCGAACCTGCGCGGGAAGATCCCAATGGATTTCTAGTCCATCGCCTTAACCACTCATCGACAACTCTTGAACTGTTGTTAGTACGTCAAAAAAAATCCTCATTGTTTAATAAAGGACCCAAACACGTGAAATTACCTCTTCATATAGCCAAATGTGTATTAACAAGGACGTACCATTTGAAGCATCTGTTAATATGTAGTCTGTAATTTTGTCCATCTAAAAACCCTCACTTTTACCATATTATGTTAAATACTGTGCTGTGCATTCAATACAGTATTTTTGCACAGCATAATTTTAACACATTAGCTTTATTTAATTGAATTGTATTTTTTGTCTTCATATGTTACTAGATACTGTAAGAAATAAGAGTAGATTTACCAAAAGGACTGCTAGTGTGATATTGTGTAACTGCAGACGGAAACGGTTCATTGCAAGCGGAAGCAGCTTTGATTAAATAAACGGCAACGGGGTAGCGCTGTCTAACTGCTGAAGGGCTGGAGGTGGAGCTTCAATGTAAACACGGAACTAATGTGGATACCTCATGCGAACGTCTGCAGTATTTCAGCCACTCATAGTTTCGTCGCTTACCGAGATCAGTTTAGCAAAGATGAATAGCTGTGCACTTATTTTGGTAATGGCATGCCTTGCGCTTTCAACGCAGGTGAATTGTAAATCCTACAACAAATCAAGGCACTTGACTAAGGTGAAGGTAAGGAAGGAACCGTGATACAGTCATATTGTGTACAAATGCTGTTCGTGTCTTTGTGTGTGCGTGTGTGACCACCATTGCACCGTCTGTTTGCGCAGCTGGTTGCCTTTGATTGGAAGAATTGCGGACAACCAGATGCCCCGGCGGTTTTGAAGCAGCTGGAATTGTCGCCAGACCCCATCGCTGTCCCGGGTGACCTCACCGCCAGTGCTTCGGGCTCCACTTCTGTACCGCTGGCCTCTCCACTCTCCGTAAGTAAACTGGTCCGCTGCTTATTATGCAATTCATGATTGGAGATTATGTAATTAGTTATTGTTGTAGATGAATTGTCACAATGAAGAAAGTATAGTACGTTAGTAGAATAACTCACGTGAACAAAACAAAACGTTTAGCAGTCCCTTGGTTGTCTTCATTTCCCCTTCAGGGGATCCCTCCTTCCAGGGATGGTTAGGAGTGCAATGGGTGCCATCAATTACATACATTCTAGCAAAACATTTCAAATCATTTTGTTAATGAAAGTACAAATAAATTATTGATATAAATGGTGATGGGGTGCTTGCTAGTAAACCTCAAGGGTAGTCCTGACATCTTGTCATAGTCACAGCAACATGCCAGGCATCAAGTCGCAGTCACTGCAAAATGCTAGGAGCATGGGCCACAGATTATCTACTCCATCTACCCTGTGGTGAGCTGCAGGTAGTTGTTGGACAGCTAACTTTTTATTGCAGTCGGACAGGATTCAACCTTGAGGATCTGGACGGAGTCATTTTGATTAAACAGGAATTTTGATTTCAGTGTTGTCCGCATAGCTGTGGAAGCTGAGTCTGTAGCTGCGGATATGTGTAGCATGTCGATTTCGAACCGCAATGAAGGACAGACCCTTGGTGGATACCACAAGTTAGGATGCAATGTTTTGATTTCAGATTCTTCGTAGAAAACAAATTGTTCTCTATGAGATAAGATCTAAACCAGCGAAGAGCAGAACTGTTAATGCCATCATAGTGTTCAAGACGATGAGGAAGAAGCCTGTGGTCAATTGTGTCGAGGGTAGAACTGAGGTCGAGCAACACAAACAGAGATTGCGTTGCTAGCTTGTATTGACTACTCTTGTCTCAGCAGTTTCAGTTGAGTAGAAAGTCATGAACTCAGTTTGCAATGGTTCGAAAAGGTTGTTTGTTGTCAGGTGATCGATGGTTTGTTTTGCTACAATCCTTTCTGGTTCTTCAGAGAGGAAAGGAAGATTAGATATAGGCGACAGTTGCTGGTTAATTCATGGGGCCTCTACGAATAGTCAAATCTCCTAACCTTTTGCCTCCTTTCCTTAACCTTTTTTAAAAATGTCATTGGGTCAAGGAGAGATGAAAAGGTGCTTCCTTTCGAACATAGGAAAAGACAGCACTGTTTTTAAAGACATGCGTCTTTGCGTGGTCGGTGAGCTTCGTCGGTGGCATGTTGCTTTAAAGAATGCCACTCTAAAGGATTATGGGATACCACTATTTATTTTCGTAAAGGTTGCTCAGGAGTAACATATGCTAAAGGAGGGTTAAAGGAAGCATCAAGGCTCCTTTCCTAAGCATTTTTTGAATTCGAACGACCTTTCCATCAAGTACTTCCGGGTCATCTCGTTAGGGAAGGAAATTTTCTATGCAAAAGAGAGAATTTGTAGAGGCCAATGGTCTAAGCCAGGCTTCCTGAGTAGCTGTTTTATCACTGCAGTTTTGAAGCTAACAGGAACAGTTCCAGTAGACAGGAAGGTTCATGATGGGGACTTTATCAGATCCCATCCTTGGAAAGTGTTATTTTTGAATCTTTGTTGGGAGAGGATCCAGCGTACTGGTTGTGGACTCGGATGCCTGTATTACTTTTGTATGTTCATCCAGAGAGATTGTGGCAAACTCAATTGCTTCAGGATGGACACGTGGTGCTTGCCTCTTCAGACGGTGAAGACAAGGAGTCTGGCAGGCATTAACTTCTTTATAATGCATGGTACTGCAGTATATGCTTCATTATGCAGAATAGAGAAACGCATCTGTTCCGTCTCCATCTTCAGAGCAGGGAGAAGGGTTTTTTTGCATTGCATTTCAGTTGTGTAAAAGATCCACGCCGTTACTACTGTGAGCCTCATGTGGAACTCGCGCCTTGTGTGTCTGTGTCTGTATGGGTGATCTTCTATCAACCACTCGAGGGTTACTTGAGTCATTGCAGGCTGAACTTGTGACAGAAGGGCCCCATTGATATATCCCTAGGCTGTTTGGAGCAATAAGGTCACACAAGTACATGGGTTATTTTGATTTTCTTTAGCAAAGGTCCACGCAATCCAGAAGGACTTTGCGTGGTTGCAGAATTTGTCGATTAGTGTGTATATTTCAAACATTTGGTGAAAAATCCATAGCTTCAGTTTAGTCTTTTAATGACCGTGTCCTTGGAATGTATTGTATATATTTAACATGTATAAATAAGAAAGAAAGAAAAAAAAGTCTTCCTTCAATGTCTGTCACTGCGGATAGCAAAACAATGTTCTGTATGGGACAGTAACAAGACAGCTCTGCCAACATCAACATGTTGGTGGATGTGTGGACGGGATTGCTGAATAAGTGAGCCATATTTTGCCTCGGGTTACCATAAAGACCTACCCCGATCAGAAACCATGGTGTGTCGAAACAATCTGTGATGCACTGAGCAAACGCGACCGCTGGATCACTGCAAGACTGCATAGGACCTACAGAGATCAGTGAACAAGGCAAAAACACGGTAATGACCGTATTTTTTGACATGATGGCAGAATTCGCACAGAACAAGCATGTCCTTTAGTCTGCCACTAAATGAAAAATGCTAAATGTCTTGATCCCTTTAAAGGAGGACCAGAAATGTACTGTTCACACGGACACATTCAACACTAGTTGAATATGTTGTGTAACTTTGTGTGAAATTTTAAAAAAAAAAAACTAAATTTATTCTTTCTACTTTACATAGTTCTCTAGACTGTGAGTTTAGAAACACTTGTTTTGGCTTTTAGCTGTTATAGACTATAAAGCGGACTTCTCCATATTTTATTCCATATCCTCTTTGTTGTTCTATAGTTCTGTGTCACATAATGTAAAGTCGCTGACTCAAGCATTCAAGTTTCCGTGCCTATCACTCACTGCATCCTTTCTCATCCTTTTTCCTCGACTGTCATACGGAAAACATTTGAATGAACCCCTACTTTGACTAAGCTCAAGCTGGGTGTCTAGGCGGAAGGTTTGAACTCCTGAAATTGCTAGCTCCTTCTGTCTCATTCTGCTGCATCCAGCTGTCTTATCTATCTTGTCCCATCATTTTAATATGATTGGATAAGACACACACACACACACACACACACACACACACACACACACACACACACACACACACACACACACACACACACACACACACACACACACACACACACATTCTCTTTTACAATCTCCCTCTCCTTCCCTTGCAGGTCAACATGACCCTGGAGAGGGAGGTAGCGGGATTCTGGGTGAAGATCCCATGCTTGGACGAGTTGGGCAGCTGCCACTACCCAGACGCCTGCTCCATCCTGGACCAGCTCATCCCCCCGGGCCAGGACTGTCCCGAGCCACTCCACACCTACGGCCTGCCCTGCCACTGCCCCTTCAAAGCAGTGAGTTTGTGTCGCTAGTGCACACATTTACATTTACATTTTACGTTTAGGGCATTTAGCAGACGCTTTTATCCAAAGCGACTTACAATTAAGTACATTTGTCATAAGAAGTGCATCAATACATCGCTGTCGGTACAGAAAGGATGTTTATAGAACAGGGCTCCAGAGTGCGCCTAATTTGGGCGCACATGCGCCTAGAATTCGGGGTAGTGCAACCAAATATTTTATTTGGGCGCACCGGTGCGACTGAAAATGTATCTGGTATAATTATTATTATTTATTTTTATTACAGAGCAGTCTATTCATAATATTGTAATGACCACAGAAGAGGTAGTGAATGAAGTATTGATTAGACAGTGATTTATTAGATACCTAATAAACCATTGGAACACGCAAGACCGGTAACAATAGCAACGCCGGTAAACAAACCCGCGAAGCCCAATCCAGGGGCCTGTACTACGAAGCTCGATTAGAGGGTTAGCGAGGTATGTTGAACTGAAAGCCTGGGTTAGCTGTAGAATGAAAGTCGATCTCTTTAAGCGTCGCTGTATCACCATGGTGACTTACGCTCGCAACCAAACCTGGTCGGGAGCAGCTTTTCAGCGAGTCTACCCGGAGATCGGCTACTTATATCGGCGTGCGCAGCTTCCTAGCCCCTCCTCCGATAATGGCGTCACCATTTGTGGGTGTTCCCATGGACCTCGGCGCACTTATCGTACAGGCGTCTCTCCGGAGACGGAGGGTTTTTCGGGACAGAACCGATCCCTTGGCATTGTCTGACGATATTCTTTATGAGAGATACAGATTCGGCATTTATTTAAGGCATTTATTTAATGGTCAAAATATTATTAATCAATGGCGTAAATATCGACGGTGCAACCGGTGCAGCTGCCCGGTTGCCCCCCCCCCTAAACAACTCAAAACTTGGGTGCACCATAAATACGTGCTGGTGCACCCAAATTAAAAATTTAGGAGCACCAGTGCACCCAAGGAAAAAGTTAGTCCGGAGCCCTGAGAACCAAGTGCAAGTACCACAATCGCTAACCAATTCCCCGTGTTACAGCCATGATAGCAGCTACTGCAGTTGCTATACACAGTTAAGTACTATAATACAATACAGTGTACAATGGTCGCATGTACACCTCATAATGGTAAATGGACTGCATTTATACATTGCTTTTTGTAACCAGATGCCACCCAAAGCGCTTTACAGTCTTGCCTAACATTTACCCGTTCATGCTTACATTCACGTGCCGACGGCGGCGTCAACCAATGCTAGGTGGTGGAGTATTTATCTGAACACAGTAAAAACAGGCCTTTTGGTGTAGTACTGTTGTACTGAACTGAAATTTGTTCATGTGTTATTAACCAGTAGTAATCCGCTATAAGCTTTGGAACGCTGTTTTTCATTGGGGTTCATCTACATTGTTGAGGTATATCCTGAATTTTGGCATGCACTTTTTCAGCTTATACCCATTTAATTGGGATCAAATGACATGGTCCTTTTTAGGTTATGAAGTCTAAGAATACGTTATTCTCTTTAGTCTTGGTATCAAACATTAAAGGTAGTGAACCAGAATTAATTTTTCAATCTTGTTCTACGTGAAGTGGGTCTCCCTGCCGATGTGGAAGAAGGCCTCATTGCGTGTGGAAGTGTTTGTTGGAACTGAAACCCCTTGTCTCTTAACAAGTTCTCAGTGGTCATGAGACTTGGTTGGTCGCTGAGAATCGCAGAACTGAAAGCGTTGAACTCAGAAGAGTAAAATCAGAGATAAGGGCACATCATTCAGTTCAAAAATAACCATTTTAGAATGTAAATTGTGTATCTTTCAATGAAGCCTTCAATCAATATTTGAGTAGCTGTTAAAAAAAATTCTGCAGACCAGTTTTGAAAAAGCTGGGCAGAGTAGCTACAACTGGATTCTGAACAATTAATAGATAGACAATATTGGTTTATACATGTGATAGTTCCATCAGAGATGGAAATAATGTTAAGAATTATGAGATTTCCTGTTGGATGAAATTCTACAGAAGCAGGCAGAAGATTTATGGTGTTGTTTTGAGATACACTTTATTAATACATAGATGTGAAACTGAAAACTACCACATGTATAAAGGACACGTGTTCAACAAGCTTGAGAGAGTCCCAGGCAAACACATCTTGAAGCCGATACAAGAGACAGTTCTAGAACTGTTTTTAAATCATCTTCAGTGTTTCCCCCAGTAAATGTCTTAGTCAAGGTGGTCAAGGAGCGGGGGGGGGGGGGGGGGATGTCGCGACCATTGTTGTGAACACCGATGCATTATTGATCTTTATTTTTACACCTGATGGAAGTATGTTTTCTTTCCCTACGAGAGTTTTCTACTTTGTTAATGCATAATAATTAAAAAAAAAAAAAAAAAAAAATTGATAATTTTTTTTATTTATTTTATATACATTGGTAGTCAAGGCGGGGCCCCTATTGTTGATAAGGCGGCCGCCTTAACAACACAGTGCTGGGGGAAACACTGATCTTTACGGACTCCATTCAGACCTGTATTAATGAATCTGATTCTCCCCTCCCTGTCTCCTAGGGTGCCTACACTCTCCCCGAGTCTGACTTCTACCTGCCAAACACGGACCTGCCGTCCTGGCTGACCAACGGCAACTACCGCGCTCAGGGCGTCCTGGGGTCCAAGGGCAAGGAGCTGGGCTGCCTGAAGGTGGCGCTGTCGCTCCACTCCGGGTAGGACCAAGGCTGTCCAACGGACGGTCCTCCTGGGGAGGGGTTTGGTTTACTCGGCACATTTCGACTATTTCAATACTGGAACCAATTTATGATGATGTTTTGTTTTGTTCTGCTTTTACTGATTGATTTTTCTATTTTTTATTTTTTTTTTAAAAGGAAGGTGCAGGATGTGCACAGGGATACGGGGGACAGTGAGGTTACACATTGATTAGTGTAAACTGACTTTAAATAATTATGTTAAATAATAATGTTAGAAATACTATTTTTATTCGTATTTTCTGTTGTTTCTGTAGCACATTGACACCAAAACGTCTCTTTGGATGCATGAGTTGCACACTTGTTTGGTTAGATTGGGAATGAGATAACTCAACTTTGGTACGAAAATGGGCTGGTTTATGTTGAAACCAAAATAGACTTGAACAGGTCTTTATATTAGCTTTTTTTAGCAGGGGCGTAAGCTGCTTAGCTCAGGCAGAGGGAAAAACTAAAGCTGCTCAGATTTAAAAAAAAAAAAGTAATATACGGGTTACATTCTCCATTAACATTAAAGCTTATGGCTGTCTGAGCTTGTATATGATACTTTAAGTTGATCCTTAGCCTACTATAACGTCACACTTTCTTTAAGGGCAAAGCTGTGTTTTTATTGGAACACACATTCCCACACACATTTTAGCCTATACCCATACCAGGTAAAAAGCAGGTTGCTTATGCTCCAGATGGTGTTTAGCTTTGTGTAATATGCGTTCACCTTAAGAACGACAATAATTGGTGCATCACAAATATACATTAACTCTCACTGACCCACACCTCATCAAAGCTCCATAGTGCCTTGCTCCAGAGCACCTTATCAGTATTAGTGCTGGAATAGTGGCTAGGGCTGTATACAGTCGCATCTTTTTTATGCTTCATTGTGCATTACTACCATCTGTTGGGCAATGATTGACCTGTTTGCTTGGATTTATGGTATTATAGAAGTTGCGTCTAACTGTTCGGTTGCCCCACTTAAAAAGGTGGTAATTACATTAATTACATTTACCATTGTAGGGGATGAAAGGAGCAGCTCAAGCAAACAGTCATGTTTCTTTAAAAGTGTCAAAAATGGCTGCCGGGTTCCTATGATATCCACTGAATGGATATGGTTGATGGGGAGTTATTTGTATACGACCAAAACACATGTAGGAACTTTTAGATATTTAGCCTTTAATCATCTTTGGATACAAAGTTAAATATTGAGTTTTGTTTTTTTATTAATGAAGATTTAAGCCCACACGCACAGATCTAAATGATTGATCCCTATTCTCTCTAAATCACTCTTCTTAAACTTGAACTTTGATCAGATGTGACACGTATACCAATATCAATTATTCTGCATGTATCTATAGATCCGCATGTAACTATAGATACATGCTTGGAATTGAGGAGAACTGATAATAAATGTAATGAAATTATGTGATGAAATTTATGGTGTTTTTTAATTTCCCTGTAAATGCCTTGCTTTGATATTTGAGATCTCTGGAAAACCTGCTGTGTGCCAGGATAGATGATGTGTTCATTTATTCAAAACAATTCTGGTTCTTCCATTGTTAATGCAATAAAATCACCTAGAATCATAAAATATATATTTTTAAATATGTTAATTAACAATAAACATTTCATTATGTTTGCATTTGTCAATTTGTCTGTGCTGACACTTGATGAGGGTGATTAAGGCCTTTAAATATATAATTAGCTTGTCTTATTGTTTCCCCATATACTTCACTAACCACACGTTTAGTATTTTATATTTAGTTTGCCTAGAAATGTGTCATAGTGACAACTATAAAATGGGTAAACTTATTCTGATGCTGTTAAGCTACATGACCACTAGGAGCAGTCATTCTTCAACATTAGCAATAGATGGACTAGCTTGAACAATATTCAGTGTGTGTGCTTGTTTTGTAGTACCACATATATTCGCCTGCTGTTCACTGCTATATGCTTACGATTAGTAAATTATCCAAACGTGTGTGTGTGTGTGTGTGCGCATTCCAGTCATTCCTGATTTACCAGGGTGTGATTCCAGGTTCAGAACTCCAGATGTGCTTAAATTCCCCCCGCCCCTGTGAACATGGTTGATTTATGGTTTGTGTATATATATATATTTTTATTCTTGAAGCAGATGTTTATAACACAGGTATGTTTTTATTCTGTCAACACTTCATGTAAACATACAAGTTTAGCTTTTTTTTTTACCTAACACTGCATGCAAACCGGCAAAAATTACACACTTACCTCAAACTCCATTTCGCTCTGTATCTGTTATTATTTAGCAGACGTAATTATCCAGAGAGTCTCCAAGTGAATGATGTCACTACTATCTACATGAGGTATTGGTTTGGCAAGGACGCACATGCAGTTTAAGATGCAGGCACTGGGGGATTGAAACCTTTCGGCCTATCCTCTCTATCCTGGCTTTGATTTATTTTATGATTTGTATGGCACCTATAGGGCTTTTACCAGAATGCATCATAGGAATTGTGGTTGGTGACACGCCACCCTATTAAGAGGACTCGGGAGAGTTGTAGTAATGTAGAATCCTACATCAATGCATATTACTTAACGTAGTCTATTGAATAATTTTAAATATCTGTCTTGACAATATCAATTATTTCCGAATTAATTACTACTCAATCACCAAAAGCTAAAATCCTATGCTTTCAGTCGAAATGTACAAGCCCTAGATTATTTATTTATGGATGGCCAATGTCGTTTGTATTGTCACTAAATGGTAGATTTGGAAATGGGTTAATCAACTTCGCACCTTATGGTAAAATAGGAGCCCTTTCAAACAGATACGCTTTATGTGAAACCCTGGTGCATGCTCTGTCTGCGGAGCGAGAACAGTTTACAAAACAGCCAGCCAACTGCCCTTTCAGCCCTCTAATTCTTAGGTTAATCTTCTGTACAATAGAGCGGGGCTATTTCTGGAGCTGCCTGTGTTTATAGGAGGTACTAACATCCAGCACCTTACTTTCTCTCTCCCACACACACACACACACACACACACAAACAGATTATCGGTCACTGTCAACTCAACACACACGCGCAGACAAATTCTTGCTCTCAACTTAAACACAGACGTACACAGACACACACACACACACATACTGAAATGGACATCGCCCAAACAGCTAGACGCACAATTTCACACAGCCACTCTACTCAGTTTCCATCTTTTCTCTCTCTCTCTCTCTCTCTCTCTCTCTCTCTCTCTCTGTCTCTGTCTCTCTCTCTCTCTCTCTCTCTCTCTCTCCCTCTCTCTATCACACACACACACACACACACATCTCTCCATGCCTCAAACGATGTAAAGGCAGCAGCATGATGGAATCTGAAACACTACGTTTTGTAAAGTCAACTATTTATAACTGCGCCCCCCCGCCCACTTCATAACTCAGCAAGTGAGAGATGCAGCACCAGTTGTTGTTAGCAACGCAGAGAGAAAAAAAGTTGAAAACTTTTCCACAAGACGGCAGCTGCCGAGTTCTCTGTTACCCATCAGCCCCAACAACTACAACCTGCTGTTAACCATCAGCCCCACCAACTACAACCTAGTGTTAACCATCAGCCCCACCAACTACAACCTAGTGTTAACCATCAGCCCCACCAACTACAACCTAGTGTTAACCATCAGCCCCAACAACTACAACCTGCTGTTAACCATCAGCCCCACCAACTACAACCTAGTGTTAACCATCAGCCCCAACAACTACAACCTGCTGTTAACCATCAGCCCCACCAACTACAACCTGCTGTTAACCATCAGCCCCACCAACTACAACCTGCTGTTAACCATCAGCCCCACCAACTACAACCTGCTGTTAACCATCAGCCCCAACAACTACAACCTGCTGTTAACCATCAGCCCCACCAACTACAACCTGCTGTTACCCATCAGCCCCACCAACTACAACCTAGTGTTACCCATCAGCCCCACCAACTACAACCTAGTGTTAACCATCAGCCCCAACAACTACAACCTGCTGTTAACCATCAGCCCCACCAACTACAACCTGCTGTTAACCATCAGCCCCACCAACTACAACCTGCTGTTAACCATCAGCCCCAACAACTACAACCTGCTGTTAACCATCAGCCCCACCAACTACAACCTGCTGTTAACCATCAGCCCCAACAACTACAACCTGCTGTTAACCATCAGCCCCAACAACTACAACCTGCTGTTAACCATCAGCCCCAACAACTACAACCTGCTGTTGTTGTTGATGATGATGAAGATGTTGACTACGGACTGCAGGTCACAGGAAACAGGAAAGGATTAAGTTCTCATGCCCTCTAGATGTGTTGTTCACTGTGGTATGAAGTAAACATTGGAGTGATAATTATGCGGGACAAGTAAAACAAATCACTGAGCAGGCATATTATTGCCAGTTGCGGACGTATGGCCCTGTAATCCCACAGTTATGACACTGTTATACTGCAGTATACGGTATAATACCAGGGTGTACTTACCTTCAGACCCCCACTGCTATCACATTCACTTCAGATCTATTTTGAGTCATGTTGCATTGATAATATTTATCTCCCTCAGGTCTCTCTCTCTGTTGACCTTTATGTCACATGGATGTGGTGTATGGTATTAATTTGTCTGTGGCAGATATACTTCATATTATATCCATATTGCATTACTTGGTTCTTGATGTTGTATATATGTAGGGTATGATCGTTTGGATGAAGGTTTTCAATGTAGGCATTTTCTGAACTGTGTGTTTTTCTGCAGGGACAGAGATCATGCTACTGTGGTTCTTAGGCCCAATCCCATTTCTACCCCTTACCCCTAACCCTTGTTTTGAAGGGGTAAGGGGTATGAATGGGATCGGGCCTTAGTCTCAGAAAGAACCAGGAAACACTTGTCTTCTGGCAGATTAACACTTTCTGAGAGTTTAACTGAGCGGCAATGCTGCCGGGAGTTTGTGTGCGATCAGATTAGGTTCTCTGTAATCCGATTAGATGGTTTAAGCATTGCAGAGAGAAGTGGTGGACTGGCTCACTGGCTGTCTTTGTTGTTGTTGATGCTTTTCTGGTCTTTGCTCCTTTCTTTCTTTATTTCTTTCTTATATTGTTATCGTTTATTATTTTGTTTGTTTTATTGTTGTAATTTGTATTCCTTTTGTTTATGTCTGTCTGACAGTCTGTCTATGTGACAGTATTTTTTTTTCTTCTTCCTGGCCATCTTTCTTTCTTACACTCATGTATTACATGTGTGTTCTTCATGAATTTGAGTGTGTGTCAGTTTGTGTTTGCTTGTGTGTGTGTGTGTGTGTGTGTGTGTGTGGGGGGGGGGGGGGGGGGGGGGGGGGGGGGGGGTGTGTGTGGGTGTGTGTGTTCGCATGTTTTTGCTCACGTGTATGTTTAACAGGCTTTGTGCTGCTGCATCCCAGCGAGGGCGTTTAGAGCTCTAAAGAGTGCAGCTCTATGGGGCGTTTAGAGCTCTAAAGAGTGCAGCTCTATGGGGCGTTGAGAGCTCTAAAGAGTGCGGCTCTATGGGGCGTTGAGAGCTCTAAAGAGTGCAGCTCTATGAGGCGTTGAAAGCTCTAAAGAGTGCGGCTCTATGGGGCGTTGAAAGCTCTAAAGAGTGCAGCTCTATGGGGCGTTGAGAGCTCTAAAGAGTGCGGCTCTATGGGCCGTTGAGAGCTCTAAAGAGTGCGGCTCTATGGGGCGTTGAGAGCTCTAAAGAGTGCGGCTCTATGGGGGCGTTTAGAGCTCTAAAGAGTGCAGCTCTATGGGACGTTTAGAGCTCTAAAGAGTGCGGCTCTATGGGGCGTTTAGAGCTCTAAAGAGTGCGGCTCTATGGGGGCGTTGAGAGCTCTAAAGAGTGCGGCTCTATGGGGGTGTTTAGAGCTCTAAAGAGTGCAGCTCTATGGTGGCGTTTAGAGCTCTAAAGAGTGTGGCTCTATGGGGGCGTTTAGAGCTCTAAAGAGTGCATCTCTACTCGGGCGGTTAGAACCTTCCTGGCTCCCTCGTAGCCAGGTAGAGGTAGCCAGGAAGGCATGCGGTCAGCCAAGCCGGTGCCCACTGCTTTAAGCTCCTTAAACACCAGAGTGTACCACAGACAGTCCTGGGACGTCTGAGAGAGGAGCAGGGAGCACATGATATGGCTGGTGCTCACCGAGTCCTCCAATTCCCCCGGGAGGGTTATAGGGTTGAACCCGGGGCACGGATACTGCAGACTAAATCTGTAAGCCCCGTCTTGGGGCTGATATCAGACACAACGCTGTGGTCCTCTAGTACTATCTTATCTCTTATCTCTAACTGGCCTTATCACCTTAGCCATTTTCCATCAAAACAAATATAAATGTGCCTGCCTACACACACATCCACATATATATGCACAAACATTCACACACACACAAACCGCAGGCTTGCTTCACAATGTCCCTCTCTGCATCTCTTTTATCTCCTCTCTTTCTCTCTGTGTACCTCTCTCGCGCGCACACGCTCTCTCCGGCAGCCGAAATGTCAGTTTTATTTGTCTACTGTGTGGTGGGAGGCGGTGGACGACAGGGAGTGTGCCCCACCACACAAACACAGACTCCCATGCACCTGTGGCCTACTGCGCCATGATATCACCGGGTAAAAATGTGATGTTATCTGCACTTATATGTTTTTTCTGTTTTAGGGTAGGGTACCTGTTCTCCAACTCTGACGGACACACTTTGGGGGGATGGGGGTAGTGGGTAAGACACAAGGGGAGAAAGAGGTGAAGGTGTCTAACAGGTCCAGTGTACCTCACACTGAGATACAGGGCTGACTACAGGTGACAACACCTGTGACTGAGTGACTGGGGACCCAAGGAACGCTGCCAACCTTGTGCTGATAACTGTAAACTAGATGCTGCGCTGCATGTAGGTCTTGATTAAATAAATACAAAAACAACGTCAAATATTTAGAGAAAGCACAATTATTATTTTTTTATTGTTTTTAGGTTGAAAGTTATAAAGGCATTTGATTCTCTTGGAATAAATATTGAATGAACAATAAGAGTTGTGCAATAGAAAGTATTCAACAAAAAGGAAAGGTTGTTTATTGGTCTTGTCCTTGATGTGCTCCGCTTGTCTTCACACAGTGCTGAGGTGAGCACAAGCAGACTGCTTGTGAGCCCTTCAGAGGTCTTTCCTCCGCCATAATCTTAAGCGGTAACAAATGGAACATCTACATAATCATCAAGAGAAACATTACAATGCTCCCAGGTGTTGACAGTATTACCCAGGCCTTATTAGTGATAACGTTCCACCCCTCAACCTGATTAGTTATTCTTTAAACAAGAGAAATATTTGGGCTTCTGTGGCGCCGGGCTGAGATGTCTCTTCTCCTGCTGGGGTGGAGGTATGTGGAGTATGCAGGAGGGCAGGCGGCTCTCTTGGGGCAGGGCCCCAGTCTGCTCTGCTGGGAGAATGTGCACACTACGCACCCACCCAGACCTGGAAGACCAGGAACCAATTAACAGAGCCCTACTCTATGTCTAATTCATAGATTCAACTGACTTTGAGGTTGTTGCATTTGTTGGATCGTTTTGGGTCTCATTTTAATTTAATTAAACCTATTAGAAGATTAAGATGGAAATAAATAGATATCTAAATATTATTGAAGTTATTTTAGTTCGACATAAAAATAATATTAAATATCTATAATTTCTTTGTCAAATTGCAGCGCTTTTCTAGACACTCAAAGACAGTGAAGGGGAACGTAGTTCATTGTTCACGCATCAGACGTTTTGTAGGGCAATTGAAATGGCATAACTAATGGGCAAGGACCAAATGTTTTTGGCGCAACGTCTCTGGCCATTACGGCAAACAGTAAATCCTGCTACTCGTGCATGTCCGCGTCTACGCGCGCGCGCTTTAAACAATAGGGGTGCAACTGCACAGATCTCCATCTAAAAGCGAGACGGATGCACCCATGAGCACCATCCGTGATCGAATCAAGTGTAAATTGTAGATCTAGACCCCGTCAAGAGAATCAGTGTTTTTGGACTATCCAAGCCCCTCCCATCTGTTCCGCGGAGTGGCGCGGCCAAGATAGGTTTCTGCCGGTGCAGTTGAGACGAGATAGACGCTGTTTCAAAGTTGTCAATGAGAAGAAAAGTTTGAAGGCAAGACTACTAAGAAGGACTAGGAATGGGTTGTGCCCCTAGCAAGGTATGTATGTGAACATGTCTCGTTTTTCGGTTTGGCAGTAGCCTACTGTTGTTTTGAAGTCTCACGCGTTTTGGGGTGCAGATGAAGGAAGTTAATTAGAAAGCGACGAGATTGTTTTCTTTTAGCCGCCTGCCTTTGTCGAGTCGAGGCATGGCCACAAACGTGCGTAAAATGCAATTTGTGCGTTTGTTTTTGTACCATTATGTGATCCTTTGATTTGTGACTATGTTAGGCGTACCTTCTCCATCACGAGTTGTCCAAATAAATGGATTAGGTTAAAAAAGTTACCTGAGCCTCCCCTACCACAACATCTGGTTTCAATCGTGCATCCTCTTCACAGTATACAATAATCCCAGGTACATTGATCTAATCGTATGTGTCATTCGATGAGTTTGAAAGTGGGAGTTCTATGACCCCGGGTCGGATCACGGCGAGGGTTGAAGTGGCCGATGGTTGTTTTTAACAAGAAGATCATTATTAACAGAATATATATAGTGAGAACTGTGTAGTTCAGTCAAGAGGAATATCTATTTTTCTAAATTGCTGCTTGTCACTACTTAAGCTTGTTCCTTCATCACATACTATTAAAAGTGTACCATCCTTGAACAGTAAAACATAAGAACTCTCTCATTCGTAATTATTTCCAAAAACGCCAGTTCCCTTTTCACCCAATTTATGCAAGTCGTTCAGGGAATGGTCAATACTGTTGAATCATGTAAATATTATATTTTTCCAGAGAAAGCTTTGGAAATTAGTGTCTAGCAGATTGCCCTTTGTTTCTATCTCTTCAATGAAGAGGCAAACAATCGCCTAGTGTCCTGAAACCAAATTGATTTGGTTCAAGTCCATCATTATCTACATGTGCCAACCAAGCCTGCTCTGTATCTGAGGGCTTGTTGCGCAATATGACAAACCCATGTAGTCATACTATTGTAATTACTGACCAAAATTGAAATGTATTAAAGCATATTGTGTTGAACTGTAGGCCGTTAATCAAGTGTTTATATATTGTGTAAAATATTGATCTCTTATTGACCCTCAGAGTTGTAGGGTAACCGACAGTAGTAGTAGTTCATATAAAAATAAGAATAGGAATTTGAACCCATGACTGCGTAGCTTTTTTGCACACCACTAGGTATATACCTTGGAATCTTAATGACCGTTTAATGTTTTATGAAAACACATGCAAACTAAATACAATTTAGAAAGTATATGTTTTATAGTGTTAAATGTAGCAGTCAGGCTTAAAAAAAACATTTGCCTGCCAAACATTCAATCTTCAATTAATCTTGCAGTTAATTGAAGATATTGCCTATCTTAAATTAATGATCTTTAATACACTTATTTCCGAAAAACAACTTAAGAGATGGATGGTTAAAAAGACTCCTAGTCGCTTACTTCCACGCTGCTTTGCCCTGAAGGTTACACAGATTTTGAGAAAGCGGTGTAGTCTGGTACATGGCAGCAACTCATTCGTCTGGGACCGACAAGTTATGGTAACATGTTTGCTAACGTGTTTTAGACGCCAATGGAAATCAATGGCATCAAAGGGAGAATCTGCTGTGCGCTCTAGGAGAAAAACCCTCATGTGTAATGGTTTCTCTACAGGAACAATAAAACACAGAATTATTCAACTGTCGATGTAGAAGGCATCTGGGGTGGATCTGGGGCCTTAGAAGAAACAGCCTTCTGGACAGATGAGACAGACGCACACGAACAGACTGAGGGAAATGCAGAGTGGGAGACATTCATTTAATTTAACTCAATAAAAAATTTTGTTCAAGTTGTTGTAATGTCTTTGGTATGCTCTTGCAATAGTCTTGTGTTTTTGTCATGCCAATAAAGGAAATGACATTTTGAAACTTAGAGGAAATTCATAGAGGGACAGAGAGAAGCCAGGCAGTTAACTCGTAGTGTTGATCACCAAACCAGCTGTTGGCTGGCAGGGCTGGGGTCCCCAACTCAGACAACTGGACAAGTGTTAACCTGGAAGGCCAACAGGAGACGTGACCCAGGGTAGACACTAGAGACAGACATGTCGGCCTAGACACGCCGGGGCCCCAAACAACAGCAGAAAAAAGCCCCAGAAAATAAGTAAACGTATGAGAGGCCTACGTATTTATGGCGACACAGCTTTCTTCTCCAATTGCCATTCAATGACAAATATACGTTTTAGCCTTTTAGTTTTTCTCACGCTCCATCTATTTGGTGTTTTATGGGGGTTTAAGGTTTTACACAACCGTGCACTAGAAGCTTGTATTCGGCACACCCTCCTTAGGTTGGAGTCGGTTGGGGAGGGGGCGTTGAGGTCTGGTGTGGCTCAGATGATGTCGTTCCCCAGCAGAAAATCAATCTCATTGGGGTTCATTTTAAAGTGGAGGTGGGAGAATATTCCCAGGAGCTAATCTAATATTGGAGCCAGTAATCCTGGTTGGGGCTCGCTGTAATGGATCTTATTCATCTTGCGGCAATATTGGTTAGTTTGGTCGGGGGAACCTATTAGTATCCTTGGGGAAACCATGACATATTCAATCTGAATGCATATTAAATGCTACACAGAGGAGGGGGGAGGGGAACTGGAATGCAGAACTAAAATGAATGCATTTGTCATGGTGTCTCGTAAGATACACAAAGCTTGACCCACCAAACTAACCAATATGGCCGATGAATTAACAAGGTTTATATCGGAGCCATTCGGCTAACAGTCTGGCCACACAGTTAAGCAAACTTCCTCTGTGTGGTTCCCTGTAATCACTTCATCTCGCGCTATCAGTTGCCATCACGTCTGCCAGCCTAGTAGGTTCATGTTGACTCAGATCAATTCGTCTCTTTGGTTGTTGCATCAACCAGTTTGAACTAAACCAGTGAGGCAAATTCTTCTTTTTTTTTACCAATGTTCAACTCGTTGGGGAATGAATTCAATTCTAATTCTGGGACAGTGGCCGCAATGTTCTAGATCTTTGTGAACGTGTCTCCAAGGCAACAGGAACCGCACAAGAACTGGGTCCTACAAGTAGTTCTAGTAGTCTCCCCTGTCCAAGGCCTTGATTATTATAAGGCCATTGCTCCCCTTAGGACATCTTAATGCTCATTTTAATCCTTTACCGTCTCTGTGATCCTTCACAATGGCATGATAATCTAAAACGACCGCTGCTCTGTTTTTATTTTTTGGTATTCTTTTTTTTTGTTGTAACTATTGTTTTTGATTCGCTAGCTTGTGTCTCTCTACCAGCATGAATGGTCTGGTTGAGGAAACATTTTCGCCCATGAAGTTTGGGTTATGTGGCCTGAGTTAATGAGATGTCTCCCAAATCTGCTTCCCGAGTTAGAAGTGAACCTCAGTCCTTTTATGTGATTAATTTCCGCTCCTCAATGGATGGCACGTGTTGAATGGAGTAGCTGTCGCTCAGTTTGCCAACCATAGTTCATCTTAGTGGCGGGGGAAGGGGCTTCTCCGACTGGTGTGGCGTAAGTTGAGCATAATTACTGATATACACTGAAGGCATTTTGGGTCTTGGTAAAAGGTGAAGACGTTTGGAGCCTACAGTCAAACACGTTCTCAGCCCTTGTTTGTGCAGGATGTTAAATGTTATCTGTCACACTTCAAACGTTTTGTGGTAAGGACACATTCGATGGGGAAGTTGAGCTTGTGTGTTTGTTCACACATGTTACAAACATGTTCACGCCTGTCAATACGGTACGAGGCTTCAGGCCTCAAGGCTTGGGTTTCTGTACGATCAATAATGTTGTCATAGTGGACAAAAGCAATGGAATTGTATTTTGATTATTATAAAAGGTCTTGCGAAACTTGGCGTTATAAAAGGATTTTCTTATTTCTCACAGGGATTAAATTGAAAGAAATGTTTAATGTTTAGAAAAGTGCCTTTGTCTCAGCCTGTTGGGTGAGAGACCTTTCTAACGGCGAACGGAATAAGACCAACACTGACATACACCTGACTGTAGGGACAACCCATTGTTTGCTCGACATAGAGAAGCACTTCTAGTAGATGGTCCGCTTTGATTACCCTTGTGACTAGATAAGACACAGGGTCTCGGAGAGAATGAAGAACTGGGCTGAGAGGGCAGAGAGTATGGAAGACTAGTGTGAGAGAGACAATTAAAAAAAAAAGTCATAAAAAGGATGACGCAAAAATGAGGGAGAGATTGAAGGTGAGAGGAGGGCGAGAGGGTCTGATACTATAACACTGGGGGTAGAGCGATGGGTTGGGGATAATGCAAACTAGGGGGGAGAGGAATGATAATGATAACCAGAGAGAGAGAGAGCGAGGGAGGTTATGAAAACGAGGCACAGAGGGAGGGGGAAATACAAAAAACTAGGTGGAGGAGAGGGGAGGATAATGAGAACTAAGGGGGAGAGATAATGAAAACAGACCCTCTGTTTCTTCCAGTTAGGTTTCCGTGTTCTGAACACATATCCTGGAACACAACGGCCGTCACGTGTTCCACTCATGCCTGCGTTGTCTTCAGTATTTTTTGCGTTGCCCTAGTATTTATTGTGTCAGTCACGCTGTGTTTAAAAAAAGAAAGATGGTTTAAATAAAGGTGTGTGTGTGTGTGTGTGTGTGTGTGTGTGTGTGTGTGTGTGTGTGTGTGTGTGTGTGTGTGTGTGTGTGTGTGTGTGTGTGTGTGTGTGTGTGTGTGTGTGTGTGTGCACGCAAACACCAGTCCTTTTGAAAGAATCCAGTACCCGCTGAGTTACGTAACACAACTGGCTTCGTCCTAGGAATGTCAGGACTAATCGGAGGGAGATAGAGGGGGGAAGAGGGAGAGAGCCTGGCTGATCAGTGTCCTGTAACCGTCAACAGATTTATAATCCCCTCACTGTTCCAATTGACCAGTGGACGGCCAGGCCTGTACCAAAGACTTCTTACCTACACTCCTGTACCCATTCTGATGTACGGGAAATGCATCCAAAAGCCATTGTAACATCCATGTTATCTAACCTATAACCCTCTCTGTCCGATATCTTTCCTCTTGTGCTAACACGGGGAATAGAACCAACAACGTCCACTACCTGTTGCATCCTGGAGCTTTAACAAGACCTGCTCATTTAAAGGAGATTAAATGCTGAAATGATTCTTAAAATGTATTTAGATGAAACCAGCTGCTAGAGCATAGTAATGGACCGTACAGCTGGTATCCAATTCACCCTTATTCATGGAGCTTTTATTATTATTGAAATGCGTCTTCCTCTATTCATCGTTCCCCTTTCCTCCCATCAGAAGAAAAGCCGAAGCAAGAAGAGCCATAAGGAGGGAAAGAAATACAACGATGGAGTTAGTGGTACGTAGAGATATGTATGTGTGTGTGTATTTTATGTGTACATTACATATATTTGAGTATTGTGGCTGAAGTTTTTTTTATTATTTTTTATTATTGTTTTTAGCAATCTTTTATATTTAGGTTTCTCCATGGCACATATGATGATTCAGCAATAACAATTAGGTAGATGGGGCCAGAACCCTACGGTTCTGGGTTCGATCCCCCAATGTCAACAGTCCACCTGTAGGCATTCTTGAGCAAGATAGTTGTATCTATTTAACTTATCTTTTAACTTGCGTTTCACATCTGCTGCAGTCATATTACTCAGTCATATGACATAGCTGACAACATACCATTAAACTGCTTCCTCCCATTTATGAACGTGTACGGTTTAAACGTCATCCTGTGAATGGTGAGCACAGCCCCCAATTATCTCTGTGTGATT
This sequence comes from Gadus morhua, assembly GCF_902167405.1. Taxonomy (NCBI): domain Eukaryota; kingdom Metazoa; phylum Chordata; class Actinopteri; order Gadiformes; family Gadidae; genus Gadus; species Gadus morhua. The sequence continues at coordinate 23,700,099 of NC_044057.1, forward strand.
CACCTTGTGTGTGTGTGTGTGTGTGTGTGTGTGTGTGTGTGTGTGTGTGTGTGTGTGTTAGCGGGTTAAACATGTCTCCAATCTGTCCAAGTTGAGTTGATTTATAGCGGCCTCTGAGAGCTCTATGGGAACGTACCTCAAGGCTCGCGCTGTAGTCTTTCACTTCCTCTTTTCTCTTCAGGCCTGGCCCCACCTTGAGAAGAGATGACATCATTATCTCAATGTGTCATGTCCTGCCCAGCCTGAGAAAACCTCTGCATGACTAAAAGACTTGGGTGGGAAGGGGGGGTCACTGATTAAAGGTGTTCATTAGATGATTATATTGAGGCGCTGTACGGCAGCCACGGGCTTGGGCCTATCGGTGTCTAGGGGGTTCCTGGTATGTGGCTGCAGAAAGACAGTGTGCAGTGTGTGTACTTTGCACAGTGAAAGCGCCTTGAAGAATGAGCCAGGATTACAGGAACACAGTTTCCACATTTAAATTGTTTTTGCGATGGCACAACCATTGAAACTGAAAAACAAGAGTATTTTTAAGAATCTATTTCATTGTTTCACCAAGCTGCTCTCTTAAAACCGACATCTGTCGAAAATAGGATATGACATCACTTGTACCAATGACCCCAGCGGAAACGAGTGTATAACATCGCTCGTACCAATGACATCAGTCAAGACCAGGACATGACATCACCCTTGCTCGTTCCATCGCTCTGTACCTAGGGGTATGCGGTGGGCCCCTTCGGCCTGAGAGTGTCTACAGCGTGAGGCTGGGTGCAGCTGACCCGCTGACAGGCGTTCTGCTGCTGTACGCTAGCGACCCTACTGGAGGTCATTTATCTCCCCCCCCCCCGTCTATAAATGTCCGCTGGCGGCTACAGCTGCTGCCCTGCTCTAGCGGCACGTCCTCTGGTCGGCCGGAGAAAGTGAAGGAGAGACAGAATTCAAACGTCAGGATATACCAGCGCCAAAATGCCTCCCTGGTAATCTGAGAATGTTTTGCGCTGCATCTTGGTAACCTGGATTCGTATCAGTAAATGAGTGCCTCAGAAGTATCATATCATTGAGGCCCCTGGATTTGAGACAGTTTTCCCAACTGGATTGGGATGTCATCTCTCTCACGTACACACACACACACTAACACACACGGAGACAGACAGACCAAGTCACAAACCCATTCAAATTTGGCTCGTAGATCATGCAAAAGCCCTATATCAAACTTGCTTCAAATTTGGTTGTCGTTTGTGCGTGCAAACACTGTGGTGCAAGATCAGCCCAACACACAGAGAGAGAGAGTGTGTGACTGTTTGTGGGTGTGTGTGTGTGTGTGTACGTGTTTTGTGTGTGTGTGAGTGTCAACACTACATAAAGAGACCCTGAGGTTGGTAGAAAGGTTTAATGGTAAGCTCTCAGCAGGAAACGTGTGTCTTCTTGTCGGCTGCGTGTTGTGTACTGCAGCCGTTCACTGGCGTTTTCATCGGAAAATTGTTAATGAGGAAGTGAAGGGAGAGAAAGGGGAAGATAATAAGGAAATGCAAGAATAAAAGATGATGTTTCAGCCTCTTTATTGCCGTTGTGTTTGGGGTGGCTAAAAATAGGTGTTCTGTTGGTTTTGAGGCCCATGTAATCAGGAGATAAAAATCAGTAAAATTATCCTTGAGGAAAAAGTTACTATAATAAATACACTGTATCAGTCGCCGATAGTCAAAGCAGTTTCACCTTAATGGCATAAAGTCGCATGACCCTTTGTATATCTACAACGGCACTCTTTTGACCTCGAAACTAACTAGGTCTGTGTAATATTGAAAGTATTGGCCCATATATGTGTTTGTGTTAAGGGTCTGACTGTCGTTTCGTCCTTGATAACAGGTAAGGTCGCGTCGGACGACGTGGACGTGTGTGTCCAAAAGCAGCTGGAGCGGTTCGAGTGGCAGCTGAGGATTCTGAAGCAAGTGCTCTCAGCCAATGGGGCGCAGGAGAGGGCGGAGCTCCTCAAAGACCACTCCCACGATGAGCTGTTCGCGATCATCCAGAACTTCACGGAAAAGGTGAGGAGGGAGTGAGGGGTCAGAGGGGGAGTTGGAGGTGGGGGAGATGGGAGAGAGACGGCTGGAGGGAGGAAGAGGTAGGGAGGGAGAGAAGAGGTGAGGGAATGTGCGGGACCGGACCATATGTTCTCAAGTTCAAGTTCTTCCTCTTTATATTTTTTTTCCTTTTAAGCAACTCATAGCATGAAATCATCATTTTTACAGCATGCTATTTGCATGAATTATGAAATAAAGCGCATGAAAGACACTGAGTGTGCATTGGTTGGGCACACATCAAGTGAGCACCAGCGGTTAGTAGTTGCATTAGCTAATCCTAAAAGGACTGTCCTCACCATGGGTAGGGCATGTAGTGGTAATATCAAATGAGAAAGCTGTGCAGTAAAGGCCTTCCATGTCACATGACCCGCGCCCCATACCAACGCCCCGTAACCCTCCCAGCCGCTCATGGGAGACGAAGGGGTTTGGTTTGAGTCCCCGGACGTGCCTCTTCGTGTCCTTTGCGGTTCAACAGGCTGACCAGAGAACCTCTCTGCTGGGCATGACGTCAGGCCTTCTGCAGCTGTTAAAAGTAATAAACGACTCGCGCTTTTCCATTACGTGTGTGTGTTTGTGTGTGTGTGTGTGTGTGTGTGTGTGGCCCCTAAACCTTGTGTAGATTGGCTGAATACATCGATGATGCTGTGCAGCAGTAGCCTCATAGCCTCAAAGTGACCTGATGGGGGCTAGAAATTGGGTGAAACATTGCCCGTCCTCCTGGTTTAAAAATGTGCATGCTCTATACTTCCACTAGCTAGCTCATCTATAAAGATGCAATTCTAGGTTGAGATGTCCTACAACAACAAATGACATCCTCCCATCTGAAGTCTCTTATTTGGTTCTGAGGCCTGACCGGTCCGGTTGCTTCTAATGCTTGGTGAAGTGTTCTGGTAAACCCAGCCTGTTGTTTATGGCCATGACAGTCAGATGAGACCCTGTTTTGTTGTGTTTTAATCCATCGCGTGGATCTAGGAGCTGCTCCCTGAATAGCAGCTCAGTTGAGGGGAGAGAACAGGGCTTGTGTTTGTCGAGAGCATACGAGGGCAGACCGCGGGCAAACGGGATTTATGCAATCAGGCTAGTCTTCACCAGAGTACATAAGACTCCGTCCTTCGGGGGAATCTGAGATCAATGTTTGTTTGCGGTTCTTATGCGTCATGGCAACCCGTCTTGTGGGGAGATCTCATCCGGGCGTGGAACCTGTTTGTTTGCAACCGCTCTCGGGGTGACGAGCCACAACATTGCTGTTTTTTATGAAAGTTGTGAAACACTGGGGGAACATCGACGAGTTGAACCCCAATCGAGGTCAGGGACAGATCGCTTGATTTGAGGAGGGTGGCAGAGGGGGGGGTTGATTGTACCGTAAAGCTGACCCGCAAACCCTTTCTCTCCCCGTCAGGTCTGCACAGAAACCACCGCCGACCTGAGCGCTGTCCACGATCAGAGGAGCAAGCGACGGACTGAGGAGCACGAGAGGGCAGTGGAAGGTAAAGAACGTTCCCTGTAGCTCCCCGCGGTGAAGGACCTTGAAGATGAACTCTGGTATCCGAAGAGAATCTGCTTCCAGGCGGCAACTCCTCCTTTACCCTTTAAAGGCTGAATGTGTTTTTGTGGGAAAAGAATTAGGCCCCGTTTACACGAAGGGAAAACGCAGATATTTCGACACGGTCTGGCCTCTCATTTACATGAAAACACAGTTTTTATCACAGAAAACGATTAATTCTAAAAAAACTCTGGCCAAAGTGGAGATTTCGGATAACACCGGTTATGTGTTGTCGTGTCAACTGGGAGAAACAGGGTTTTAGGTTTTCAAGCGTCACATTATGCGCCAGAAAACATTTGTTTCTCTAAATACCCTGCTATAGATGAAGTAGCACGTGTGTGTGTGTGTGTGTTTGTGTGTGTGTGTGTGTGTGTGTGAGAGTTTGTGCACATGCTCACTGTGTGTTGTTCCTACAGAGCTGCAGAGGCAGCAGCAGCAGGAGAAGAACGACCTCACAGAGAGCTTCCAGGCAGCAGAGACCCTCCTCAAGGTAAGACGGTTGATCCTCCCTGGATGCTGCTGCACCGTGTATTAAAGTGGCGCTGTGTACGAGTCGCGCCTCCGTCGCTTGCTTGCATTTACTTTTCTGAAAAAATTAAATCTGCAATCTTGAAGGCTGGTGTTCTCCACCCTCTGGCCAAACAACCGCTGCTTGGTGACTGAGACTGACTGACTGGGAGCTGCTTACGATCTTTCCAGTGAATGATACCACTGACAACCAGTTTTGAAAATATGCATACAATAAATGTTGTAAATGGTCCAGTATTGAGCGAGAGCGCTTGAGCCATTGGGACAGCTCACTCGGATGGTCATTGAAGCCTCTGGCAATATTGTGGAAAGGAATTTGATCCGTAAAGATCATACAACTTTTTTCCGCATCTTTCGTAAGATCAGGTCTGTTTTTATTTGTAATTTTAGCAGCTCAAACTGGGAAAAAAATACAAAAATGATTGGGCCGATTCGTCAAACCGTTCGGACCCAACATTCAGAAAGAAATATTCATTAAGAGATTATTACTTTAAAGACCCTTTTTTTTCTTGACCCCTCGCTCTTACTGTTGTGGCCAGCACTCAACCAATGAAGGCCAACTTTGATAAACCGATGCCGTGGCTGCATTGAGGGGACCGCCTTCAGGAGCCGATGCTGGGATGGGCAGCCATTTATTTATGCAAAACGAGTGCTTAAATTAAGTAAAGTGAAGGAAACACCAGTCCGACCCGTGGCACGATACGATATATAATATACATTCATCAGGCATTCTTACACATTGTCAGTTTAAGCAATGCTGGGGTTGTCTCTGGAAAGCCCCTGGCTAGAGTCCATGCTGTTCCCCGGGAGTGACTCTGGTTCCATGTGTGCGTGGTGCTGACTGCAGGGCCAGGTGGAGACGCTGACGGCAGACCTCCAGGTGTACAACCAGCTGAAGAAGAGGGTCCAGGCGTCCACCTTTAAGAAGGACCTACTGCGCAATATACAGGTAACCCTCCCTGTCTGTTCACCCCTCCCCACATATTATGCTTCTGATATAGACATCCTGTTAAATCTTTCAAAATCTATATAATATGTGGTACCCACTGATAAATCTGTTATGGTTTTTTTAAGTAACCAAGGCATGGGTATAGACAGTCATTTATCAATCATTTATTACCCTCTATTTATGACTTTCTACCACTATCTATCTATATGTCTCTCTATCTCTTTCTCTGCTTCTCTCTCTGCTTCTCTCTCTATAGCTACTTCTACCTCCTATAAACTCAGTAGTTCCTTCTTTTTCTCCCCATTAGGCCCATGGCAGCCCAGGGGCATTCTGGGAGTCGGAGCAGGAGTCCCTCCTCTTTGTCATCGAGATGAAGAGTGAGCGTGTAGAGGAGCAGGGCAAGAAGCTTTACCAGCTGCAAACTTTGGTAGGATCACTGGAGTGTGTGTGTGTGTGTGTGTGTGTGTGTGTGTGTGTGTGTGTGTGTGTGTGTGTGTGTGTGTGTGTGTGTGTGTGTGTGTGTGTGTGTGTGTGTGTGTGTGTGTTCATTTCAGGTATTACGGTTATTGTTATATGGGTTATTTACAACTTGTGTCGATCAGATGTTCAATCTTCCATAATATGAGTTATTTTGTTAAAGGAACCCTATTTTACCAACAGGTTTGATGGTAAAAAGTCACCAAAAGAAAACTGACCCTAGAATAACTATAACCGTGGGAGTGTCTACCCAGATGTATGCTGGATAGATCCAACTCCACGGTGACCTCCCCTAGGTGGACTGTACCAACCTGGTGTAACTGGGGGTGTTTACATGTGTTCCTACAGGCAGAGAAGAACCTGTCGCTGGAGGAGCAGATCATCCACAACCTGCAGCAGAACGAGGATCTGCGTGTCCGAATGGACAACTATCAGAGCCTCATCCAGTATGTACCGGCCCGCCACACTGGGGACCACACCATAGTACAGCAGAGCGATAAGCTGAGACCATGCAAATTTAATTGAAATATAGATTGTAAACTGCAATTGGTCTGGAACGTGGTATTTCAAAGGGACGTCACCAACGCGCTCAGTCCAAAATGCCTCAGGACGCAATTGGATATGGTTACCAATCATGAATCGGGCGACGTAGCACTAAGCAACAAAAAAAATACATCTTTCTTCTCAACATAAGCTGTAAGTGCAGTCGTTAGTTATTCTTTTAATGGGAATATACTGCCCAGATTGTTAAATAGCGTCTCGATAGCAAAATCAACAGCGGCAGCCTTGATTGTTGCTGTTAGGAAATGGCACTACTGTGCTCCTCTGCACGTCATCGTACTTACCCCGGCTCATATAAGATAACAGGTTGTGATTGGTCGGTGTATCTCGTACCGGCAGAAATGTTGGTTACCAGGCTACAGTATAGCAGGGTTTATAGCTACCAAAGACAAAACATTATCAAAGATGATACATTTGGAAACCGGCATAGTCTTGCTATGTAGCTTGGAGAACTGCAACTGGAAACTACATTAGAGAACATCATTCTGTATGCTAACGAGATGTCTCTGGGATTATGGGTGCCGTGCGGAATATAAATATTATGATGGCTCTGATGGTTGTGGGGTTTAGGGCGTAGAAACCCACATTACATGACCTCGGGTCATGTTTTGAAGAGCAAACCAAAGTAGTTTCATAAATAACCTAACCGGTTTAATTCTATTATTATAATCCAATTGATGAAATCTAATTATCGCTAGCTTTTCTTTTTATGCTAACCTAAAAGCATCTTTAATGAATATGAGGACTGATTTGTATTCATAAGTGCATGCTGCATGATGGTGCTTACGACAGTGTGTTGTTCCAGTTTAAGGCCAACCTGACTAATCACATTTTCAGCTCAGCAGGCCTGTTGCTACAAAAGAGTGATTCATATTACGATGGTAAATGTGAAAGAACCAGCAAGTAGTGTTATATATTTCTGATATTCTTTTGACATTTTCTTAGACTTCAATTTGAATTTGGGGAAAAATTCTGATGCCCACTTAAAGTTTATCTTGCCCTGCCAATTATTTGGGTCGCAATCCCTCCAAGTTGGTGTTATCTCATAGCTTTGTTATTTCCTTAATTGTCCACTCCAATTACTAGCTAACTGACTAAGCTTTAGATACTGCCATCTCTCCCAGGCCTGAAAGCATTAATCTGACATCCTTACATGGCTCACTGCCGCCCCCTACTGGAGTGTTACATTTTATTTTTTCTGAAAGTTTAATACTTTCATAAAACATCAAGAATATGAATTATGTTATGAGCAACAGATGTGTGTGAGTTCTTCAGATTTAAAAGGATTGAAATCCAGAGTGCGGCTTCAGATACTGCATGGTTTCATAAAGGCCACTAGGCGGCAGTGTTTACTTTTATTATCTTTAATTATCCCCAGATGAGAAATGTGGTTGTCAAAGCAGAACTACAGGAGGGTAGTTATGATTAAAAACAATGTAAACAGTGCAAAAGTGTAACATTTAAATACACCTATAGACAAAATACACAATGAGAAGTACAAATAACTGGCAGAATGTTAAAGATCCCATGGCATGCTACTTTATGAATGCTTTTAAATAGCCGTTAGTGGGCCCCTAATACAGTACTTGAAGACGTTCAAGAAATTCAGCCTTGGTGCAGAATTACAGCCGCTACGAGCCAGTCCCACAATGAGCTTTCAAAAATGTGGAGGGTCAAGGAGGAGGCTGGGGATGTGGCCCTGAGCAGCTCGCGGCCACGGGCTCCATGCGCTCTGTTTACAGTGGATGTATCCCAATGACCAGACACACACAGCCTTTGGCCGTGTTCTTGCAATATTCTAGAACATTTTGGATGCTCCGGAGGGAGTCCTGGAGCTCTATATCTAAATAATATCATATTATACAAAGATATCTATATCATATAATATATATTATCATCACGACAAAAAGCTGTGTGCGCCTCCAGACGAAATATTAAGAATCTCAAACCACTGCGTCGGTTCTCCAACGTCTCTGCTTCTTCCACTTCCACATCAATCTGAAGTAGACTGAACCGCGACATGGAGGAGAAAGGGATTGTTTACCGCGATTGTCTACCGCCGCAGCCCCGCTGCCAAAGCACCACTGCTATTTCTAGCTACCTGGGGGCCAAAGACAGGCTAGGGGAACTCATATTAATGTTAGAAAACCTCATGAAGTGACCTTTTCATGCCATGGGACCTTGAACGTAAGCGTGGGCTGATTTTACGCCCTAGAGTCTCAGTTCCCTCAGTGTTTGGGTTAGGGTTTATCTGACTGCGATGCTTCAAACCTGACCAATGTGTGTCGTTCTTCTCCTGCCTCGCCCAGGCAACTGTCGAAGGAGCAGAATGAGCTGAAGGGGGCGCTGGAGAGGCAGACGGGGGTCAACCAAAAGCTGTCTCAGGAGAAGGAACAGCTGGTGTTCCGGCTGCGCCACCGAGACACCTGTCCCAGCATGCACCTGCCCGTCATGCTGGCCGAGGTGGCGCCCTGAACGTGAACGGGAAGCCCCTCCTTGAAATGAGGCCGGGGAAACACCGCCCCCCTGGAGTCCCAGCCATACACCGGAGACAAAACTTCTGCAGAATCTTCTGGAACCTACCGACCGTCTCCAGCCATGGTGCCGCTCCCTTCTTCCCCACCCACAACCCCCCTGTGTACCATGGGCAGGGCCGTCGGACTGCGGGGACCAAGGGGACAGTTGTGGGGGGGCCCAAGGCAGATGACAAAAAAAAAAAAAAAAAAAATTATCTTACCTTCCCCCCCCCCCCCCCCAACAATCGCTTCCCCCCCCCCCCCTGCGCCCCCCTGGGGGAAGCAGGGGGGCGCAGGGGGTCCATCAGTACCTATGGTATAGGGGCCCAGGATTTGGTGCTACGGCCCTGACCATGGGTACCATGTCTCCAGGGGCGCCGGTGTACGGAAACCTTTACTGCTACAGTCCCTTCTTCCTTAGACACTCCCTGAGTCGACACAGATAGTGTTTAGAGAACTTCCGGGGAGCGATCGGCGAACCGTTTCACAACCGTGGTGGAGCCACAGTCCACTAGGAGTATGCTTGGGGTCTGCTGAGGCCTTTTAACTCTGGAATTTCTCAGTGGATTGAAAACACAGTGGACGGTTATTTTAATGTCCGATGTTTATGGCCTCATATCACTGTCAAAAATCGCAAAGATGACTTTGAGTCTTCCGTTCTTTGGCAGTGTTATGCCGTCACAGACGTCGTTGAAGGACCGGTTCGAGCGGCCTTCTGTTTACCGGCAGTCCTTCTACGTTACGCCACACAAGGCCTTTGTTTATACTGCTGCAGTCCGTGCTCTTCCAATCCACGCTCTCATGGAGAAGTACTCAATGCAACGCTGTCTTGACAGATGGAGAGTTCAACGGTGGTCTTTCTAGGGTTACTAGGTCAAATTTTCAGCCTTTAAGTATTCCAAACTTGGCCTGGTAAACGGTGCCTTGATACATGAGGGGGTACGCCGTTGTTGGGGGGGATTACAGGCCTGTTGTGGTTCAGCGCCCGCGATCTGTGAACACGGGAAAACCTAACAGGGACAGAGGTGGCCCGACCGATTCAAACCAGAGACCACCGGGAGATCCAAGTCGTTGAGCAACAGGATGATGCCAAATGTGTTTTGTTGAGCCTATTTTTGTAAGGTTTAATCCTATGGTGTTTTATTTTGTCCATTATTGTGTCTGTTAAGAAGGACATAACAATTGACCTGCGTGTGCCCATGTTCTGCATACTCAGTCACATAGTCAGGTGTTTTGCAACTGCATTACTTTGTGTCAAGTGAAATTGTTTTACAAAAGAGAGAAGCTGTGAATGTAAACCGTTTCCTATCGTACCATTTCAGATCAGGACAGTTATTTTTTTCTTTTTGTGATATAAATACTCTATTAATCCAGAAGGAAATTGTGGTTGCAAACAAGCCCACGTCTGCCTGTGTTTTAGCATTTACTCTCCTCATGCACTAGCACTTTTACCAGTATTTCAGTCACGTCATGTGCAAGAGAGATTTCTACTTGTTGTAACATTTTGAAATGTCCTTGTCTCTGAAAATACAAAACAAAATAAAACTTTTAATTTGATTTTGACATTGCATTTGCCACAGTTGCATGTGTATGTTTTCAACTGCCATATAGAACAGGTTCAGCAAAAAGATGCCTATTTTTAGGAATGAACGACCATTGTTGAAGACAGTGTAAATACATCAGACAGAAACGGACAGGAACCCTCCACTGCTTCAATTGTAACAAATTAGTTTTGCAGTATTTTTTTTTCTTCTGATCATTTTAAAAGTTAGGTTGAAATTTGCTACATTTTTTCCATCTATGGTTAAAGCAAATCATTGATAGGTGAATGGACAGAAAGGCTCACATTTACATATAATGTTTGAGTGCAATGTTTGAGATTGTAATTATATTTGATATGTAGTCAGGGTAAGTATCTGGGGAGAAAGCGTCGCTAGCTTAGCCACTTTTTCGAGTTTAACACGGGTTTAAACTCGTCGGTGACGCAAGAAGTCACGTGACGTCTTAAACTCCATTGCTGTGTCATATGTACTTGTGGTTTAACCTGCAGCTGCGTTTTACCTTGATCTCAATTGCTGTCTTCAGAGAAATTCACATCAGACACTAGAGGGCGTATTTTGTGCGTGTTAGTCTAATCTCGCAACTGACGTGGTTTTAGAGGAGACTAAACCAGTTTGCAGGATGAAACAAGGCTCCATCATAACCAACACACACACAGAATTAGTTTTATGAATAATAGGTATGATACATTTACACTTATTACACCAGGTAGACCTTCAGTAAAATACAGGCTACAATATAGGAGTTGCTTAAAGTGCCCAACTAAAACTCTACAAAGAACAGATTATTTGTATGTAAAAAAAAATAAATGAACGCACAGAGGATCGTACCATTCAACGAAGCATAAAAAGGTCAATGCTTAACTAAAATGGTCCTAACTCTCCTTCTCCGAGAATTGAAAGGCGTGACGTTATCCTAATTACTCATATAGGCATATTAGGTAACTAATTAAGTAATCACGTTTGCATACACACACCAAGAGAAAACAATGACAAGTAATTGATTGACGTAGGTGAGGGAAGATTCCAGACTCAGATTTCCAAAAAAAGTAGCCTAGACTATTTCATAATAAATGTCAACATTATTAGCGTTTTTATTATATTAAAGTGCATTTTACATTCCCATTAAGTTTTTGTTGGTAATTATAGCACAAAATGCATCCACCATGAAGTTAGGACTGCATCTGCTCTGGGGTATACTAGAAATCAGAGTACTTCCGGTTTCCAAGCAGTTTAAACCGAGTCAGCTAGGAATCAACTGATCCTGTACGAGTCGTTACACAGCAATGACGTTCAACCTCATGCGCAGCTGCGTGTTAAACTCCGAAACCTCAGTTTTAAGGAATACGGTTTTAAAGCGCAGCACAGCTAGCGCAATGCTAACTGACAGAGCAATCGGCCCAAGGGGTAACACTGTCGTTTTTTATTGGTCGTCATGAAAGAAAACATAAGGGGTAACACTGTGGTTTTTTATTGGTCGTCATGAAAAAAAACATAAGGGGTAACACTGTTGTTTTTCTTTGGTCGTCGTGAAAAAATACATAAGGGGTAACACTGTCTTTTTTCATTGGTCGACTCGTCATGAAAAAAAACATAAGGGGTTACTGTCGTTTTTTATCGGCCGTCATGAAATAAACATAAGGGGAAATACTGTGGTTTTTTATTGGTCGTCATGAAAAAAAACATAAGGGGTAACACTGTTGTTTTTCTTTGGTCGTCGTGAAAAAATACATAAGGGGTAACACTGTCTTTTTTCATTGGTCGACTCGTCATGAAAAAAAACATAAGGGGTAACTCTGTCGTTTTTTATCGGCTGACATGAAATAGACATAAGGGGTAACACTGTCGTTTTTATCAAATGAAACATAAGGGGTAACACTGTCGTTTTTTATCGGTCGTCATGAAAAAAACATAAGGGGTAACACTGTTGATATTTATCAATTAAAACATAGGGGGTAACAATGTCGTTTTTATCAATTAAAACATAAGGGGTGACACTGTCGTTTTTCCTTGGTCGTCATGAAAAAAACCATAAGGGGTAACACTTGTTTTTTATTGGTCGTCATGAAAAAAAACATAAGGGGTAACACTGTTGTTTTTCTTTGGTCGTCGTGAAAAAATACGTAAGGGGTAACACTGTCTTTTTTCATTAGTTGTCATTAAAAAAAACATAAGGGGTAACTGTCGTTTTTTATCGGCCGTCATGAAATAAACATAAGGGGTAACACTGTCGATATTTATCAAATAAAACATAGGGGGTAACACCGTTGTTTTTCTTTGGTCGTCATGAAAAAAAACATAAGGGGTAACACTGTTGTTTTTTATTGGTCGTCATAAAAAAAACATAAGGGGTAACACTGTCGTTTTTTATTGGTTGTCATGAAAAAAAACATAAGGGGTAACACTGTTGTTTTTTATTGGTCGTCATGAAAAAAAACATAAGGGGTAACACTGTCGTTTTCTTTGGTCGTCATGAAAAAAAACACAAGGGGTAACACTGTTGTTTTTTATTGGTCGTCATGAAAAAAACCATAAGGGGTAACACTGTCGTTTTCTTTGGTCGTCATGAAAAAAAACACAAGGGGTAACACTGTTGTTTTTTATTGGTCGTCATGAAAAAAAACATAAGGGGTAACTGTCATTTTTTATCGGCCATCAAAAAAAAAACATAAGGGGTAAAACTGTCGTTTTTTATTGGTTGTCATGAAAATAAACATAAGGGAAATAATAGAAATGCACACATACATTTTAATGTCATGTATATCGTCTTTATTAATGATTAATTATTGTGTATTGTCATCGCCGCAGTGGTGCAGTGGAGTGTACTCTGCCTAAACCCCTGGAGACCGGGTTTCAAGTCTGGTTGATGTCTACTGTTGGAATGTCGATATTTATCAAATAAAACATAGGGGGTAACACTGTTGTTTTACTTTGGTCGTCATGAAAAAAAACATAAGGTCGTCATGAAAAAAAACATAAGGGGTAACACTGTTGTTTTTTATTGGTCGTCATGAAAAAAAACATAAGGGGTAACACTGTTGTTTTTTTTTGGTCGTCATGAAAAAAAACATAAGGGGTAACACTGTCGTTTTCTTTGGTCGTCATGAAAAAAAACATAAGGGGTAACACTGTTGTTTTTTATTGGTCGTCATGAAAAAAAACATAAAGGGTAACACTGTTGTGTTTTTTTGGTCGTCATGAAAAAAAACATAAGGGGTAACACTGTCGTTTTCTTTGGTCGTCATGAAAAAAACACAAGGGGTAACACTGTTGTTTTTTATTGGTCGTCATGAAAAAAAACATAAGGGGTAACTGTCATTTTTTATCGGCCATCAAAAAAAAAACATAAGGGGTAAAACTGTCGTTTTTTATTGGTTGTCATGAAAATAAACATAAGGGAAATAATAGAAATGCACACATACATTTTAATGTCATGTATATCGTCTTTATTAATGATTGATTATTGTATATTGTCTTCGCCTCAGTGGTGCAGGGGAGTGTACTCTGCCTAAACTCCTGGAGACCGCGGTTCAAGTCTGGTTGATGTCTACTGTTGGAATGTCGATATTTATCAAATAAAACATAGGGGGTAACACTGTTTTATTTCTTTGGTCGTCATGAAAAAAAACATAAGGTCGTCATGAAAAAAAACATAAGGGGTAACACTGTCGTTTTCTTTGGTCGTCATGAAAAAAAACATAAGGGGTAACACTGTTGTTTTTTATTGGTCGTCATGAAAAATAACATAAGGGGTAACACTGTCGTTTTCTTTGGTCGTCATGAAAAAAAACACAAGGGGTAACACTGTTGTTTTTTATTGGTCGTCATGAAAAAAAACATAAGGGGTAACACTGTCGTTTTCTTTGGTCGTCATGAAAAAAAACATAAGGGGTAACACTGTTGTTTTTCTTTGGTCGTCATGAAAAAAAACATAAGGGGTAACTCTGTCATTTTTTATCGGCCATCATAAAAAAACATAAGGGGTAACACTGTCGTTTTTTATTGGTTGTCATGAAAATAAACATAAGGGAAATAATTAAAATGCACGCATACATTTTAATGTCATGTATATCGTCTTTATTCATGATTGATTATTGTGTACTGTCATCGCCTCAGTGGTGCAGAGGAGTGTACTCTGCCTAAACAGGGGTTCAAGTCCGGTTGATGTCTACTGTTGGAATGTCGATATTTATCAAATAAAACATAGGGGGTAACACTGTTATTTTTCTTTGGTCGTCATGAAAAAAAACATAAGGTCGTCATGAAAAAAAACATAAGGGGTAACACTGTTGTTTTTTATTGGTCGTCATGAAAAAAAACATAAGGGGTAACACTTGTTTTTTTTTGGTCGTCATGAAAAAAAACATAAGGGGTAACACTGTCGTTTTCTTTGGTCGTCATGAAAAAAAACATAAGGGGTAACACTGTCGATATTTATCAAATAAAACATAAGGGGTAACACTGTTGTTTTTCTTTGGTCGTTGTGAAAAAATACATAATGGGTACCACTGTCTTTTTTCATTGGTCGTCATGAAAAAAAACATAAGGGGTAACTCTGTCATTTTTTATCGGCCATCATGAAATAAACATAAGGGGTAACACTGTTGTTTTTTATTGGTCGTCATGAAAAAAAACATAAGGGGTAACTGTCATTTTTTATCGGCCATCATGAAATAAACATAAGGGGTAACACTGTCGATATTTATCAAATAAAACATAGGGGGTAACGCCGTTGTTTTTCTTTGGTCGCATGAAAAAAAACATCAGGGGTAACACTGTTGTTTTTTATTGGTCGTCATGAAAAAAAACATAAGGGGTAACACTGTT
>NC_044057.1:23715236-23717736 GCF_902167405.1 Gadus morhua
GTTTTTTATTGGTCGTCATGAAAAAAAACTTAAGGGGTAACACTGTTGTCTTTGTCAAATAAAATATAAGGGGTAACACTGTCGTTTTTTATCAGTCGTCATGAGAAAACCATAAGGGGTAACACTGTCGTTTTTTATTGGTCATCATGAAAAAAAACATAAGGGAAATAATAGAAATGCACGCATACATTTTAATGTCATGTATATCATCTTTATTGATGATTGATTATTGTGTAGTTTCATCGCCTCAGTGGTGCAGTGGAGTGCACTCTGCCTAACCCCCTGGAGACCGGGGTTCAAGTCCGGTTGATGTCTTCTCTCAAAAGATATCTGACAGAAGACACACCGTTGTTTTTCTTCGGTCGTCATGAAAAAAAAAATAAGGGGTAACACTGTTGTTTTTTTATTGGTCGTCATGAAAAAAAACATAAGGGGTAACACTGTTGTTTTTCTTTGGTCGTCATGAAAAAAAACATAAGGGGTAACACTGTCGTTTTTTATTGGTCGTCATGAAAGAAAACATAAAGGGTAACACTGTCGTTTTTATCAATTAAAACATAAGGGGTGACACTGTCGTTTTTTGACGACACTAGCCGCGTTTACATGGCAGATCTATGCCGCATAGATTTCTTTGCGGCATAGATCTGTTCCTAAAATGTGTTCCGAATGTACTGTATACATGGCAGTAACAAAAGTGTCCGTTATGTCTCTCGCGCACACCTGACACGTCTCTGGACCGGCGGCGACATAATGGATGTCTTATCACTATCGGGGATTTTAAATTTGATTTTGATGAAAGCACAGCAGGAGAGAGCTTTTCTCTGCCTGCTCCTTCAATTAAGAAGGAGGAGGACAGCGCAGCAACGTCAATTTCTCGTCAGATCTTTATATTTACCCTATGCTCCGCCGCAAACAAGAGGAATTTGGATGCGAGTCCGCAGCCAAGACTGGTGGGAGAGAATGGTCTTACGGGAATTTAGTGACCAGGAATCCTCGAAGGTCCAATTGCGCACTACTGCAGCTGCCATCTCTCTAAGTTAAGAAGTATTTTAACGTTCAGCCTGCAAAAGTACTAGTAGTAGCCTACTCATTTACAGTTATCTCGGACGTGCGCGGACACTTCATTAATAAACACCCATGTCCCGTCGCTTAGCAACCGGACACGCTTACCGGACTACTTTTACGAAGTGATAACAAAGACGTGAATCAGGCAATAAATCCACTTTCCTTGACAGCGGTGAAGTTCGGTGTGCTTAAAAGTACCGACGGAGCTTAGTGGAATTGCGAACTACTGCGGCTGCTCTAAGTTAAACCCCAATCTATGCGGAATAAGTGTATACATGGCGATTTAAAACGGACTACACCACCTATTCTATTCGGCATAGAATCTATGCCGAACAGATAATTGTATTCCGAATGAGGCGTATACATGACCATTTTCTATGCCGCATAGAAATCTATGCGGCATAGATGTGTCCATGTAAACGCGGCTAATGTTACCCAGTGACGACAATGACGTTCAACCTCGTGCGTGTTAAACTCCAAAACCTCCGTTTTAAGGAGTACGGTTTTAAAGCGCAGCACAGCTAGCGCAATGCTAACTGACAGAGCAATCGGCCCTTTAGGTTTTGTAAAACAGGCAGATATTATGTGAGGTTTTTGTGATCATGGCCTACAAAGATACACAACTTTTTAGATAACCGTAAACTCACAAATGGGATCGTGTGTTTACTCATTCCAGAACAGATCACTTTATCCCTCTCAATAACCCCTCTTACCTGCCGTCGTTGCGGTTTAATTATCCAATACACCTAAACGCCCACCAGAGGGCAGCAAGGTAACACTGGGAATGTCAAATTCGCGGAGTCGCTGCCTGGGCGGATAGATCGATGCTGTAGGCCTACTTTCACAGCCAGTCTCCACAACTCAATTTACTTCCTTTTGATCGTGAACCTCAACGTACCCAAAAACAAAACCGTGTTTACTCTATAGTCCCCATCTACCTGGGCCTCATCCACGGGACACGGGATCTGGAGTAAGTTTAGGTAAAAGAAGAAAAGAAGAAACCAATCTGCCAAATAAGAAATAATTACGGCATATAACCCAATGAAGGTGAAAGAAGTAATAACGTTTTTAGCAAAGAACTGAGTAACGTGTTCAACAATCAATCTTACACACTCGACTGTGTGTGTTTCCAGTACAGTGTGCTGCTACAGCAATATACAGTACCTACATGTGCAGTGCAGAAAACTGCCGACAGACAGTGTGTAATGTAACAAGGGAGAGGCTCTTCATATGCATGGATGCCTGGATTTTTAGCAGCCATGTACTAAAGACACACTAGCCTAACTCCTATTTGATTTGTCATGTAAACACCTTAAGTGTGTGAGTGCCGTAGTGATTGACAGAGACCCATACAGGCCGAAAAAGAGAGGAACACATCAGAGGGGTCAGTCTGTAGTTGTTTGACAAGCAGGAACAATACTGGGCTCAATGCAGG
>NC_044057.1:23720236-23727736 GCF_902167405.1 Gadus morhua
CCTTTCACGAAGACCGTCAGGTCATACACCTGCAGCCACCTGTAACAATGTTATTTTGCAAAAATATATCTTTTTACAAGAAAATTTAAAAATATATATTTAGAAAAATAAATAAAAAAGTGTTAAATACGAAGTCTAAAATGAAGGCATCAGAAAGAAATGCTCAAAGTTTAGCAAAGTAAAAAAAAACATAAACGTTAACTCAAGATGCCTAATATCGGAACTATAAGTTATCTATCTATCTATCTATCTATCTATCTATCTATCTATCTATCTATCTATCTATCTATCTATCTATCTATCTATCTATCTATCTATCTATCTATCTATCTATCTATCTATCTATCTATCTATCTATCTATCTATCTATCTATCTATCTATCTATCTATCTATCCATCCATCCATCCATCCATCCATCCATCTATCTATCTATCTTTCCATTTGACATCTAATTATTCTATTAAACCCTATTGGCTTAATTATTCTGAATGACCTCATTATTAGCTGAAGCATCATCATCATCATCATCATCATCATCATCATCATCATCATCATCATCATAATTTACATCCGCCGTCATTTACTTAACAAAATGGCTGTCAGCGGACCCACGGGCGCGCATCTGCGCATGCTCACCACACCTCTGTCACCGGCGGTTGAGGGCAGGTATTGAGTGCGCTGAGTGACAAGCCCTCGCCCAAAGAGCTCAGGGACTCTCCGACAGCAGCAGCGGACTCCTAACGTGCTTCTCAAGGGCGAGAGAGAGAGCATCCGTTCTCCTGTGTGTGTGCGTGTGTTTGTGCGTGTGTGTGTCGCCAATCCAAACCTGATTTCCGCCTCACGTCTCCCCTTTCAGCGAGTGGGTTGATTTACGCGAACCCAGTGGCACACGCTTCTCGTGAGATATTGATGTCTCTGATTTTGTTTACGTTGTCTCGGACATAGAGAAAAGTACAACATATCTCACACGTGGAAGGTGTGGATGAAAGTTGTCCGTTTCAGTGGCGCACGGACTTCGGCACGCGAGAGGACTCCGCGTCATGGAATTCCCGGGAAGGTTGTAGCCTTCTATATCGGACATCTATTTGACCACGAGCCTTCCTAAGAATAATCACCTGTTAGAACCCCATCCCTTCGGACTTCTGTCTGCATCACCTCTAGTGATGACCATGTTTCAGCACAGCAATAAGAAGTGTTTCACCATAGAGTCTCTGGTGGGGAAGGATACGAGCAACAACAACGCTTCTCCGGCCGGGGAACATGAACCCATCCGGCCGACGGCGCTACGCTTCACAGAGTCCATCCACTCCGCTCCCTTCGGGACCTGCTTCCAGAACTCCGGGAGGAGCATCTACCCCAGTCCCGACATGATGTTCCAGGATCCGGGGACGCACACGCAGAACTCAGGCCTGCCGCTGCACCCGCTGCAGATGCCCTCACAGACCTTCTTCAGTCCGCATCAGAGAGACGCGCTGAACTTCTACCCTTGGGTCCTGAGGAACAAGTTCCTGGGCCACAGATTCCCAGGTAACCCGACCGGACCACTCCAGTGTCGTAGTAAACACTATAGATTAGACGTTTTATGGGTGGGAATAGTGTGGTTTGCCGTAGCTCATTTGGTGACAATAAAAAATTGCCATTTTCTATTTTAAAAAATACGCAGTTTTTGGCTCTAGTTTGTGAGAAGCCTACAAGAGGCTGCCGCGTGGATGAGGCGTTTTGATTAAATAATAATTTGAAAGGCATAGGCTGTATGATGCATGCGTATTTGGACATTTTAGAGTTATTGAATGTTATTATGCCTCCGACAGCGGGTCTGGGTCACGGTTTACATGCGTGGCATTTTGCAGGGCTTTCTAGTCGCATAGAGAAAGATTGCTATTGTCGAAACGAGGTTATTTTAAAATAGTATTAAGATGCAGGGTTTGAGGGAAAAGGAATATTGCCTAACTAGTTACAAAAACAGTAGCGTCCATTTGATTGCGGCTTAGTTTATTAGCATAGGTGGACAATTGCAAATGTGGCCCTTCAATGGCAAGAAAAGCACATTTCCCATACAAATAAAATCCAGACATGGGTCCCTCAAGTTAAATTACAACAACTAGCCTACCATTTATTTATCCAGTTCTCTTTTTTTATATTGAAGGTTTATTTGTGTGCTGTTTAAACGGATTCATCTGTTGATGTCTCAACGCTGACCCGGGGATTGAGTCGCGAACCTCGGAGATTAATAAGTCGGAAATGAAAGGCTATCGGACATTAATAATAAACAAGGCATCGCTTTGTTATTTTTTGCAGAGACCAAACTATACCTCGTAAATCGTGGTCCGAATAATGAAAATGGCGATATTTCAATAATTTGAATGAAACCTGAGCGAAGCAATTCGTTAGACAGTGGGACAATCTCAATAATACGCAGCATTTAGCCTATATCACATGCCCAATTAACAAGCAGTACTGGAACTAAACAGGGTCATATGTTAGAGGTTTATGCGAAGGGAACCCGAGCAACCGACTGACTGACACTTGATTCTGGTTGATCTTTGCAAAAGGGCCGTTTCCCCTTGGATCTAACCTCAACACCGGGGGATCCGAACCCATGGGGTCGAGAAACATGCGGACAGGCGAATACATGTCTGTTAATATATATTGGCACAAGGGGATCTCTTATCCTCGTGGGACCTCCAACAGACAAGGTGGATAACTGTATGCTCGTGTTTTATAGCAGGAGTGAAATTGATCTTATAGAGTCAGCTATTTCCACTTTGAGACGACGTATCAAAGTTCCTTTGACTGAATATGTGTGATCAATTTACGTTCATGATAATCAATAATAATGAACACAAATAAATGAATCAATGCGTTGAAATTATTTTGAAAATATAAATAAAATAATTGTAATTTTTTTTAAGATTTTTGTTAATCAATGTATTAAACAAATATATACATAATCAAAAATAACTTTAAATTTGTTTGTTTTTTAAGGAATTACCATTCTGTTAATGAACGTTAATATGAAATACATAATAGGCTATAAGTTGCAGGAAAATTTGATCTATTTCGAAAACAAACGAAAACAGCCATGGTACAAAACGAAACAATAAAAAATGTTAATGTGTGCATGAAACAGCCATTTTATTATTTAGGCATATAAATAAAAATGATATATGTTTATTGACATTTAACAAAATTCCCGCTCGTATAGAGGCTCGTATGTTATTATGCGTCTGTGTAAAGATGATCATTGTAATCTGCGTAATGCCATAGCAGATTAGCCTACTATTATTATAGCCTCTGGCTTTAAGTTAGAATTTATTACGAGTATTGGTTTGGTAAACAATTATTATTTCATTACTTTAAATTGCATGAAATATTTAATTCGTTTTGAATTGTAAGCACATGTGGATCTCGTTGATTTGTACTGTAATTTAGTTAGCCAAAAGGACAAACAAGGCTTTAGAAATAAATAATTGGTAACATTATACCATTGACTTTATGAATAAAACTATATTTTGTGTTTGTCTTTTACAAAAAGAAAATAAGATAAAAACAACGATCAGACCTATGTTTCCACATCAAATACCATGACCTGCCTCGCTCACAAGTGTTTATCCAGAACATCCAAAAACTGGCGGCCAAAACCATCAAACAAGCGAACATACATGATGGGGGGCGGGGGGTACTTTTGGTTGATTTGTACGTCAGTGCTTACAGGTCAATTGCGTAATGTGTCTCTCTAGTAAAACTTATTAAACTCACGTGCAGCCAGCAGTCTGAAGAACAGGAAGCCTTTACGCTGCTAAGGTTTTACAGCACTTTGGTTTTATTGGTCAGATCTTTTTACCCCTTTTCATAAATAAGACGATATAGAGATTGAATGGAGCGAAATTAAGAAAAACAAAATATAAGGGGAGAGGAGAGAGAGAGAGACAGAGAGATTGACAGCGAAAATGCAACTCAAAATTGCGACGCTAACCAAAATGCATTATATGCTACGCTACCCAACACACAAAGACCAACACTAAAGTAGCCTAAACGAGCACAAAAGTGCCACACACCGTTCAAATAAGAACACATAGGCTATGACGCAAACACACACACACACACACACACACACACACACACACACACACACACACACACACACACACACACACACACACACACACACACACACACACACACACACACACACACGCAAACACTCTGTTCATTTCCACTTCCCGTGTGTTCCCACGCGTCGTCTTTAGAACAGACACATTTTTATTCATTACGTGGTAGTGGGTGACAGCAGTCACGGAGCGGTGGGCGTCCCACGGAGTCATTACCTCACCTCTGCTTTGCTGACCTGGGAGGGTTAAGCATCTAATAGTATCCGGGACCCGTCGCGTCAGCGTGTTTAATGGACCGTTTCTGTTTCCAACCGATAATTTTTTTTAAAACGCTAGGTCTAATAATAATAACAGCTTTCAACACATATATCTGGGCCTGTATATATAAAATATATCCCCTAGAGGATTACAGTACTTTTTTAACAGGTGGCGATGAACCGATGGTAAACACTGCTGCATCAAACAACCCAGCCTTATTATTCTACTTTATTTTTCCTTTACTTTCCTTTGAATTTGGGAGTGCAAATTGCTGCCATGTTTATAACTGGCATCTGCTGTGAGGCGTGTGGAACATTTCAGACTTTCTCCTGCATCGTAGACATGCAAACATACAAATAAATCACACACACACACACACACGCACACGCGCACACACACGCGCACGTACACACGCACGCACGCGCACGCACGCACGCACACACACACACACACACACACACACACACACACACACACACACACACACACACACACACACACACACACACACACACACACACACACACACACCTATTCCCTTTGAAGCAGCAGGACCGGGCTTGTTTAACTGTTTCTGGGGAGCGGTGGAGAGACACAGCCGAGCCATCTGCCCCCCCAACTCCTCCTCCACCCACCCCTCAACACCACCGGCCCCCGCTGACACCCCTCCCTCATAACCAGCCTAACCCCACTACACCACCCTAACAGCCCTGCACCCCACCCTCATAACAACGCTACACCCTCCAGCACCCAACGACTTCGCCATGACGCCCCGCTACACCAGCCTCCTCACACCACCCCATCACCACCCTACACCACCCTCACACCCCACTACACCACCCTCACACCCCGCTACACCACCCTCACACCCCAATGCACCACCTCCGCTAAACCGCCACTACAGCCCATGACTCCACCCAAACATCCATCAACCCTAACCCCCATAAACACCCATTAATGAGAGCTCCCTTATCTCCTCTCCCTTCCTCTGCCCCCCCCCCCCCCCCCCCCCGACCCAGGCAGGGCGTCTTACCCCCCCCCCCCTCCTCCTAATGGTCAGGCTCACCCCCGGCGGGCGAGAGACATTAGCACTGTGTTGGTTTTCATCACTCGCGGGCCCCAGCGCTGGCGGCCGGTCTTGTTGACATTCCTCCCATGTGACGGTGGGCTCTCCGTCGTCTGCACTCGGTGAAGCTCAAAGGCTCCTCAGCAGAGCAGCTGAGGGAGCTTGACACTGACAAGCTCCTTGACAGGAGATTTGTGCTTCCTCGCTCTCTCTCTCTCTCTCTCTCTCTCTCTCTCTCTTACTTTATCTCTATCTCTCTCTCTCTCTTTGCTAACTTTCGCTCTCTTTTTCCGTCTCTGTCCTTCTCCCCCTCTTCAAAATAAATCCTGTATTGGCATGAAAGATAATTTTTATTGTTTGTGAATGTGCTTGTGTGTGTATTTATCTGTGTGTGTGTGTGTGTGTGTGTGTGTGTGTGTGTGTGTGTGTGTGTGTGTGTGTGTGTCCGGCCGGCCGGCATTAATAAGAGTTGTACAACAGAGTTGGGCATGTTTGTCTAGAGTATGTGTTTGGTTGCCTAAGCATTGCTCAGTGGGACAGTTTGCGTACCCGTGATATGTTTGTTTGTGATAGCTTTTTCTGTGGCTTACTAATGAATGATGCTGACAAGATATTAGATAGGCATAAGTCAAAAAGATAAATACAAAGCAATGAAAAACCACCAATCTTTCTCCATCTCGCCTCTCCACTGTCCCTCTCTGTCTCTCTCTCTCTCTCTGTCTCTCTCTCTCTGTCTCTCTCTCTCTCTCTCTCTCTCTCTCTCTCTCTCTCTCTCTCTCTCTCTCTCTCTCTTTGGTGGTTTCCCTGCAGCTTGACACACTCTTTCATTGTGTTATGTTTTGCCACTCACAAGCTGATTTGCAGACATGCAAAAAATGTGAAAATTGCTTCTGCGTGTGGCTCCTCTTCTTTAGCAATAGTGAGGATTCATTTACGGCCCAAACTGAACGCACAACAACTCACCCTTTACTGTCTAAATCCCCCTCCCAAACATAAAGGACACACACAAACACCCACACACAAGGCAAGAGGGCAGTTGATATTGCGAGGGTAGTTTTTGAGCGAGATATATTTTGCTGTGTGCACCTTCCTTATGTTAGCCTTGTAAATAAACACTGCCGCTCTGCTGTGACCTGCTCTCTGGCAGCGAAGGGTTACGTGGTCTGGAGGGGAACGTTTGGTCTCCCCCTGAGGGAGCGCCAGGGGGGATTGAGAGATTTATGCTTGACTCTCCAGGACCAATTTGGTTTTTAATTGAATGAATACATTTTTAAAGCACTTTATTTGGATGCTTATTGTGCATTTCTGGGCTGTGGGGACTTCAAGGAAAAGTTGATTAGCACATGGGTTGTGTGTTGAGTTTCTGGTAGTTGGATTATGGATGTAGCATATTTTATATCACACTGCTTATGGATTTATAAATGTGTGTTGGTCAATTAGTTTATATCCCCCATTTGTTACATAAATATATGTTTTAACCTGAATCTGAATTGCTCACACTTTTCAAATTGCAAACACACACACTCACACAGGGACATGGACATACACACACACACACACACACACACACACACACACACACACACACACACACACACACACACACACACACACACACACACACACACACACACACACACAGGGACAGTCACACGCGGACCAACACACACACGGACAAACCCACACTGGGACACTCTCACACACGGAAACACACACACACACACACACGTACACTCACACAGAAGCAAACACCGATACTCACACACCAACACAATCTTTTGTGCACACTCTTTCTCACTCACAATCAAACACACACGTGCACACAAACTCGCACATGCACACACACACACACACACACACACACACACACACACACACACACACACACACACACACACACACACACACACACACACACACACACACACACAGTTGGACCTGAGCATCAGTTGATATGACAATCAGCCCATGCTGAACACCACCTGGGAGCCCCATCTGACACTCCACCTCCCCCCCCCTCCTCCCCCCAGCTCTCTCTTAATCCACCTTTCATACGCTCCATC
>NC_044057.1:23732736-23757736 GCF_902167405.1 Gadus morhua
ACTAATATTACACCTGCCCCATCACTCTCAGGAAGTTAAAGATTGTTCCAGTTCCAGATGCTCACTTTTGACTAATTAGTCGTTCAGCAGACTTAAAGCTTTTATCATTGTGTCTTACAATGACTTAAGATTCATTCCATTAGGTGATATAGGGTATAGGGGATCTTTACGTCAACTCTGACTAGAGGAGAGGCTTTCAAAACTGGGGATCGAAACCCAGCATCTTTCATCTTTGAGTGGAGAACCACATGATTTGAATGCGAATAAGCGACAACGTTGTTGTGTGACACCACTACGGCGCCTCGGTCGATGTAGCAGTAAACCGCAAACCAATCAAAAGTGATTCTAGCAACACAGCTAGCACCATCGGTCCTTCAACTACTAGACTATTGATGACAAGAAGCCTTACTGCAGTTGCCTTTAACCAGGAGCTACGTCTCGCTCTCTCAGGGCTTCTGGCAACGATTTAAACCCACAACGTACGCATCCCTGCCTGGTATAGTCTAGATCTGGGTAGAGACAGGCCATACTTTAACGCTCCGACATCACAACACACAGATTGTACAAGCAAGCAAAGAAGATGTCTGAAGGGGCTGATTTCCATACGAACAGGTGCCGTGGAAAAGAACACTAGTTTGAGTATGTTTCGTCTTGTCGTATAGTAGAGGTGTTCTACACTGATGAAGGTATGACTCCGAGGAGGAATGAAGAATAAGGGTAGAACTATTTGTTACAGAAGGCCATTGAATCATGCACTCCGGAGTTTGTTCAGGAAGCAACTGTGGGATAAAGTAAATTAAAGAGAAAGTATAGAAGTCACGCTTATACGGTCTGTTTTGACTCAAAGAGTTTAACGTCATGGTGTTTTTTCAACCACTCCATGTGTGAGCAGAAAGTAGAAGAACTAGTGTTAGCTCTAATACGTGAGTTTTAATGCTGTGTGGACTAATATGGTAAAAGATGCAATTAATTAACATATATTGTTGGTAGATTGTTATTATTATTACAGAGGGGTTTTCTCGTATTTCTCGTGATTCTCATTTGAGTCAGACAAAAGTCTGGAACCTGCTTTTCTCTGAATGGTCCCTGAGAATCCCCCTTTGATGACTCTTTCATTCATATAGCATATAGGCAAGATAATGATTATACTTCCTTTATATGTATAGTATATAATAACTATATTTCCTTGACAGTAAACGTGTCCCATACAGACCGTTTCCCTGATGTGGAGGCGTGGATGGTTGAAACGTTTGCTTGTGTCCGTGCCAGTAGAGATGGAGCGAGAGGACAGGGATAGGGATGTCTGACATGATGAGGAGTTCTCCTTGCTCTAATGTTGTCGCGGTGGCAGGACCTGTTGATGTAATGAGAGCTTCAGCACAACAGCTGTAGGCGGCATCAGTACAGTAGTCATGTTGATGATGATGAGGATGATGATGATATTAACAACAAGCATGCAGTCGCACACACACGCATAAGCATGCGCGCACATATGCACACACACGCTCACAAACACACACACACACACACACACACACACACACACACACACACACACACACACACAAATGCATGCACACACACACGCACAGGCGTGAGCAGAAAAACACACACACACACACATACTTGTGTCACAGATCATTTTCTTCTCTTCTTCCCATGATTTTGATCACATCGATCCACTATCACCCCATCAATCCCCTCTCTCTCCCCCTCCCCCCTCTCCCTCTCCCTCTCCCTCTCTCTCTCCCCCTCCCTCTCTCTCTCTCTCTCTCTCTCTCTCTCTCTCTCTCTCTCTCTCTCTCTCTCTCTCTCTCTCTCTCTCTCTCTCTCTCTCTCTCCCCCCCCCCCCCTCCCTCCCTCCCTCCCTCCCTCCCTCCCTCCCACAATGTCTCTCTCTCTCTCTCTCCCTCCCTCCCTCCCTCCCTCCCTCTCTCATGATGCATATGGAATAAAGTGGGTAGAGCACCAGGTGTTAACTCCCTCTCTCGCCCTCTTTGTGCGCAGGTGAAGGTGTGGTTCCAGAACCGCCGGACGAAGCACAAGCGGCAGAAGCTGGAGGAGGAGTCCCCGGAGGCCCAGCAGAAGAGGAAGGGCAGCCAGCACGTGAGCCGCTGGAGGGTGGCCACCCAGCAGGGGAGCCCGGACCACATCGACGTCATCTCCGACGACTAGGGCCGAGGACTACACCCGCACACGGCACGAGAGAGGGGGAGGGGAAAGAGAGGGAGAGCGAGAGAGAGAGACTGGCACGCAACAAGAGAAGGAGACAGAGAGAGAGAGAAACAGAAACAGATTATTATAAATACACATTAACGACCCTTCCAGAGGGGGAAGAACAGAAGCTGTCAATCAGAGAGCACGAAGACACGGATACATACACACACACACACACACACACACACACACACACACACACACACACACACACACACACACACACACACACACAAAGTTATTCAAGAAGACACGTCATCAATAACTCACCGACAGTTCCCTTCTAATGAACGACGTTGCTACACACGTGTGCAACATGTTCAGCCTCACCTTAATGAAGAAACTCTCGCGAAGAATCGGGCGAGGACCAGGACGACATGACAGAATTTGGTTACATGTTTGGCAAAAATATACCGCCCCCCCACCACCATCCCACTCCTGTCGCACTTTTAATATTGTTTTGATCGTGTCGAAAAACACGGAGATTGTTTGATTCCTTTTTCAAATTCGAGTTCAATGGAGTTTCTGGGACTTCCGATCGCTTCGCTCAGACACTCGCAGTTAACGTATGAACAATTCTACTTTTGCTGAATGGGATTATATGTCAACGAGGACCCTCCAAGAAACACTGGATATGAGGAAATATGTCACTGGAACATTGATGAAGTAATAGACTACTTTTCAGACATTGCAACTCTTGTGTTGAAAACACTTCGGACTTGAACGCATTCCATTGGTTGTGTGATGAATCACGGATAAATGTGCACGATGCGCGGCCACGTTGGGAGCACACGCAGCTCCTCTGTTTATTGTGTTGTTTTGATAGGCCTGCGTATAGTTGAGCATTGTTTTTCGTCTTATAAATGTATGTTTGGACCACTATTTCATTTAGACGTTTGTGTTGAACTCCCAGGCGTGGCTTTACCATGTGTTGGTATTTATGTAAATTGATTAAATTGAAAAGTATTCTATGCATCACATAAGTCATAATGTGTTGTTATCTCCCCTGTCTGTACAATTTATTCGTTCAAATCAGCATATTTGTGTCTGACTATTTGAGACACCTGTGCCTCTGTCTAACTATTAAGTCCGAAATGAAATCAGAAAAAAATACCTCAATTCAAATTATTTTCAGCTTAAATTTTCAGCTGGAAAATAAATCTCCTTATGTAGCACTTCTTAGTCAAATCTATTTTTTCATTGGTCGCAAAAAATAGGAACGCACTACATTCATTGCCCCTCGTCCAACTCAAAGGCAGATACATATTTGCAAATTATTTTGTTTTTATTTGTAAAATAAAAAAAATGTTTTCCTCAGAAAGTTTTTCTTACAATTGCACGTGTTACTTATTGAAAAAAATATTAAACTGAAATCTCTTTATACTACCAGTAGGCCGGTGTTTGCAAAGACGGCCTATGTGCAGGCATTTTTCTTTATCAAATATTTAATTAATAAGGGCAAAAATTTAAAATACTTCTGCAGCTTATAATATGACTATATCAAACAGTTAATCAGTTTGTATTATATTTTGTATTCAGTTTTCTTTTTTTTTTACTAAGCAATGCCCAAAAATCGTAACCTTCCGTCGAGGCGACGCAGCAGCAAGGGCTGTGATTGGACAGCTTACTAAAACCCGACGCAGAACCATTCATGACTGCGTCGAGGCGTCTGCGTGGTCATTGCGTTGCGGGAACGTGGGACCATAAAAGGGCCCTTAACGTGGAGAGGCATGATAAACGATGCGTTCAACGCTCGAGCAGACAAAGAGAACATCGTGCTCAGGGAGCTGTCTCTAGCACCCGACGGGGAGCCAGTATGCTCTGGAAGGGCACTAACTCAGAGGCCTGCATCAGGCGAAACACCTGCTATTCCTAAAGCACCTGTCATAACCATCCCCTTAAACCGCACATTAGTGGATTAGTAATATCCCCAAATATCAATATCACAATGTGCTATAGTTTTTTAATGCAGCATACGTTTATAGTCTATTGTTTACTACTGCTCTCAGCGTCCCCCGTCTGTCTCATCCCTCTTCTCGTTTCGTGCAATCCTGATCATCCCGATTAACACTTAAAACAAACATCAATGCTCTTGCCAAGAGTAGGCTACGGGCCAAATGTATCGACACTTTTTCTGTATCTTTGTTCGAGTCTAATCAGCGCAATTATAAATGAGGACAACACGAAGCAGATCCAAATCCATGAGGCTTAACAGGCCTGACTGTTCCACTCCAGAACCGACCACCAAACTACAGGTTCGGTTTGAATCTCTCCAACAAGTTTCCCGTCATCGTGATGCTGTATAAGATGTAGCCTATGTTCGTCTGCAGGGACTTTAACACAGCGGGCTCCTCACTCGCTCGGAAAATGAATTCTAGTCACCTTCCTGGCTCGTGATTTACACCTGCTGATGCATCGGGCCCCGAGCTATTGAGAGGTGTGAGAAACCAAATAAACCCATCACCTTTCTACAATAGACGGTCTCATTATACGCAGATATGCACGTAAACTGTGAAGAATAATGTATGAGCAAAGTCGTGTTGGTGCGTCCTAATTGGGCGCACGGAGTCTGGGTTCTCAGGGTTCTCGGGGTTCCTGGGAGCTGTTGATTCGCAGGTGCCGCCGCTGTCTGTGTTTTGGTTTATTATAGAGAATAATAACCCGTTTACTCGAGTCGTTACTCTCCAAACGAGCGCATGGTTTGAGACTCGAGCAACGATAACGCACCGATAGAGAAGGATGAGGCTGTGGTCGCACGTATCTATAGGCCTACACAAAGAATAACATGCACGCACTAAAAACAAGACAAGACCGATCATTTCATTCATCAGATGTTTATCAACGTAAGTCCGTGTTTCATTAACTCGACATTAACTTTATTTCACTGACGGCTTGATGCACTGATGTGGATTTTGTGTGGGCCGTATAGTCACATAACGGCCATCTTGGCTCTAAACGCGTGTTCCCCGATCCAGCGTTTAAGACCATGGTGGAGCCGGATGGCCGCCAGGTGAAAAAAATTCCCATTGCAAATCGGACTCGTGTCCCACTCGGACCTGTTTAGTGGTTTCTGTCTCTGTTGGTTTCTCAAGCAAAGACCCTCGCGTCTTTTGTATTTCATGGCTTACAAGGACGCTCAAACCTGGTGCCAATTGTTTTAATCATCCAATCAAACATAACCTACAATTATTGAATAGGCCTGTTCGTCCAAATTGCGCTTCAATTAGATCTTCCATTATACCTCTTGGCGATAATCACTGGGGTGGGGGGGGGGGTATCTATGTGTGTGTGTGTGTGTGTGTGTGTGTGTGTGTGTGTGTGTGTGTGTGTGTGTGTGTGTGTGTGTGTGTGTGTGTGTGTGTGTGTGTGTGTGTGTGAGTGTGTGTGTGTGTGTGTGTGTGTGTGTGTGTGTGTGTGTTGGTGCGAGCGCGAGTGGAATGACGCGAATATTATTATTGTGTGGAAAACGGGTCGCAGGCTATAAAACGTCGTGTTAATTCAACGGAGCGAATTAGGCAGCCTTTCCCGCGTCGACCTCTCGCCATCAACCCTAATCATCCGAATCCAGTTAATTGCTGGAAATAAAAGCAATTAACATCAAACCCTGTCGTTAAACAATCACACTCATCAACGCCGCAGTTTGAAAAGCACACAGTTCAAAAATAATATTGTTTTCTGCCGAATAAGGACTCGTGTGAGCGAGCCGAGAGCTCATTTGATTTAATTTGTTGATTAAAGTGAGAAGATACACATTGTAGCACATTAGAACAAGAACATAGCTAATCATGGGTGTAGCTGGCGGGGTTGTTGGTCTGACGACCTATGTCACCAGACTGAAGGATTTACATTGAGTCATATTTGCTCAGTGTTCACTTGGGTGCTCATCATGTCTTGCTTCAAAATTGGTCTTAACTCAACGTGTCGTAACGAACACAGGGAAACAGTAACTACAACAAAACATCAAAATGAACATTGCTAGATAGATTTTTCTCTTGGCCAATTTAAAACAATGAAATACAAATATGGAAAGCTTTTATTATGTATGTTGTAGAATTCTACGACTATAGGCCGAATAGTTCTTACCACTTCATAGCAGCACATTGGCATTTTCGCAGAGCTACTTTTTATGATCTCTTAGTATTGATGGTAATAGGCTACTATTATATCGTCCAATAAAATAATATTGATTCACATATTTAGGATCAGGAAAGACGAATGAGTGAACGAAGAGAGGAATATAATTGCCGTCTATATTAAAACCGCAAGCAGTCTCTTGCAGAACCCACATACACCGCCATGCAACAATGACCGCCCTTTGAGGTCGACGATATCCGAGGTAGCTGCATGACGTCAGACTCAGCCCTACTGCTTTCGGCGGGATAAATTGTCTCGCAGATTGTAGGAATATAGACCAATAAAAATACAATAAAATATAATTCTATAAAATGCGTTCTTGTGCATCGGACGCATCGCCATGCACAAAGAATACGGCAAAAGTTCTCAACAACTTTATGGTCGTTGTTCCAAAGGGACGACATTATCGTCCCTTTACAACTCGTTGAAATATACGGATTGGATTTTCAGAATATTCTCGGTTTAAAAACTGGACTTTGAACCATATTTAACATTATTAGATTGTTTAGCTTAGCTTTTATGTGATAACGTTAATTGAATAACCTGGCTAATTCTCAATTGGACTTGTGATTGCTTGAATTGCAACATTTTGATATCAGTATAATTGTGCAGTGTTTTATCAAAATTCCTTGTATATCATTTCATCAGACCTGTCCAAATAGCATGTGTACAAACATTTGGGTTATTTGCACTAGTGGTTGATTAAAAAATATATCACGGTACAGAATAAATAAATCAAGACAGAATTTATGGGGCCAAGAGTTAAAATGTTCAGCATGTGAAATAAGGCCTGCACACCAAGTTTCAGGCATTTTCAGAAGAATCGCTTAAGCAAACCAATCATCGACAACACAAAACGTTTGTACAATTGGTTTGGAGTTATAAGCATTACTGATCCGAAATAATAAAAGTAGGCTACTCCTAGAAATACAGATCCCATACACTGAATATCTATATTTAATACACACTTACTTTATCACACGTGTTTGTGAATGTGAAACAGAGACGGCGAGAGAGAGTGCTCGCGTGCGTGTGCGTGCTAGTGTTCGTGCGTGTGCGTGTGTCCGTGTGCTTGTGCCCCGTACGGTAACAGGGTGTCTCGGGGGTGTGAGTGTCATACCTCGTGGAGGGGGTTTCCTCCACTTCAGTGTAGGCCTATTCCTGCTCCTCTCCGACTTCCTCCTTCAAACACAAACACAGAGGCCTAATTACAACACAGCCTTACGGGTGGACAGTTCCCTTAGATACGTGGCTTGATACCGGGAAAAGTATGCTGTTATTGTGGGAATGTCCCTACATACCCATTTAACCAGTTGAATCATTTTCAAAGTGAAGTTAGTTTACGTTTGAAAATCAAATATAAAGAAACGAACATTCCGAAACATGCTCGGTGCAATGCGGGGATAAAACGATCGATGAATTGAAGACATAAGATGATGGTGATTCATGCTCTTATCCACTAGGCCTACATTTTATTTGACACATGGTAATAAGTGGTCCGATCTAAGCCCTGGTATAACTGGCGTTATGAAAAGAAAGGTGATTGATGTGACAGACTACTTAATAGCAACCTACATTGCAGACATCACGCAGAGCAAACAAAGCTTTCTGAAAGACCTGACTCACGTCACGGACGAGATAATAAAACCTTCTTTGCTCTTGATCTGTTAGTGTGTGTGTGTGGGGGGGGGGGGGGGGGGGGGGAGGTGTGCACACCTCTTATTAGACCCCTTGATTTCCTCAAAAGCATCCATCATGATCAGCCGTGCATCCCCCATCCGCCAACAAGTGATGCGTGACGGCTTGAAAATAACGACCCGACAAGATTTGTAGCCGAAATGGCGAAATTTCCGAGGCCCTTGGTGCTGCCATGCCCAGACTCCGTGCGAGAGGTTTGATTTAAGGTCTCCATGACAGCCTAATGAGCAGTTGGCAAGACGTTTTACAGACTGGAAGAGCTCGTTCTTCTCTGGCTGGCGGAGGAGGCCCCTCGATGCCGCTCCGAGGTCAGTTTCACGGGTTCCCCGGTTGGAGAGGAAGGAGTGGCAGGGGTTGAGTTGGGAACCGATCCCAGGTCAGCGTCTCAGGCCGGTTCTACCTCCGCGAGCGTCGGGTAGGACCGCCACCTGCACGGACGCCGCTGATTCGCTGGGAGTCAACGGAGGGAGAGGAGGGGGTCGGCGCCCGATAACAGGGTGCTGCCAGGCCGGAGGACTCGAAGGGAAATTGATTGTTGTTTTTTTTATGCAACAGAAAGAGCTCTAATTAAGTGTAATGACTGTTAAGAAATTAAAACGTGGGATGCTTTAATTGGGAGCAAGAATGATTGCGATGATTACACAGAATTACTGAACATAATAGCAGACGCTTTACCCCTTGGTGATCCATAGGCCAACATTAAAAATAAAGAACACATCAAGCTCAGCACTCGACCTTGTCTGGTGCTTTTCTGTAATCACTAAGTGTAATCACATTTCATCTTCCTAACTCAGTGAGCCGTTTAGTTGACTACATCTACACTGGATAAAATAAGAGATTTAGTCCAACTTCTATGTGAACTTCCAATAAGTATTTAAGTTACGTAACATTGTTGGTCTCTGGAATTTAATTCAGTTCACGAACTGAAAATGATCTGCTCACATGGGGGCACACACACACTTGCACACACACACACACACACACACACACACACACACACACACACACACACACACACACACACACACACACACACACACACACACACACACACACACACACACACACACAAAATCTCTTGCTCGTGCAGGCGACTCAGAGCAATGTGGTCAGACTTGCTGCACCAGTGAACGAGACCAAATGAAAATATATAAACACCAATTACAGGCATATTTAGAATACAAACAGATATTCACACTCATCACAAACATGTTGGCATGTCAGGTTTCAGTTGCCAGAGCAATGGAAACTATCAGATTCTGGACCCCTAGAAGAACTCTTAAAACAGCTGAGCTGGCAGCCTACTGTTGTGTTGTCCATCATATCTGGAGAGATAGAAACACACACATAACAACTACCAAAACACAAAAAAAAACCACTTTGAATCATTTACCAAAGATTTTTTTATATGCTCCAAATAGTCTCTTAAGTGGCAAATTTATAATCTGGCTACAAACACAAAGATATATTTGGAACTATTTTCAACACTATGATAATGCTGTGGCTACCTCTTGTGATGTGCCACTGTCAGAATATGAGCTGCTTCTTGCTGGGTAGTCTGCATGGAGCCTAATCTGTCAGCAGTACATCACAGGAACCCTAATAATCACAGCGGCGAAAGACTACCATCTTGTAGAAGGTATCTCCTTTCGTATCGGTAACTTTTCTGAACACATTGGTAATCCTTTGAAAGTAATCAAATTAAAATATCTTTGGGCCCGCTTGTTGTGATGACAAGGTAATTAGTCATTATCATGATATAACCAACTTATGACCTTTGGGGACAGGGCCTTTTGCGTGTCGGCCCCCACTCTGTGGAATCAGCTCCCCCCCACATCTGCTGTGCCCCTTCTGTGGAGACTTTCAAAAAGTACACGAAAGCACACCTTTTCTCTGAGGCCTATGGCCTCTAACTCACGACCCCAACTCTCACTCACTTGCCTACACACACACCCTCCCCTCCCACTCTTGTGTAGCGACCTTGAGTATCCTGAAAGGCGGTATATAAAATCAATTTTTATTATTATTATTATTGTAATTGGTTATTAACATGATAACGACACAATCAAATGTTCTCACAACATAATATATAATATAGATACAACATAATATATATACAGCTAGGCCTAGGTTGTGCATGCTTTTGTCGTCAATAGTGTGGTATTGTTTGCACAAGTGGCCGATGCATGGTAATTCCCTTTCACACATGCAACCTATCCCATAATTTTCTGAAAATGTCCTGCATTGGTATGTGAATGGGAGGGGGGGGGGGGTATGTGTGAATTGGAACAGGGAGCAAAATCCCGGCGTACCGCAAGTTTCCCACCTAAAGTCCTTGTGACATTTACATTAACGGTACAGCTGTGTTGTAAATTAAAGCAGTAACAATGCAGGGGGAGGCGCATAAGGGGTTACATCCGTCTCACTTACCTAAGACGTGTTCAAGTGCAGCGAGCGAGCCAATCACAAGACTCGGCTGTTTTAGCCTGTAAACAAATCCTGTATTTATTTCAACCCTCACCACAGACCCAAACCGTCATCCTTTATTTTGACTAAAACTTTCATTTTGTGTTAAAAATTGACTCAAACACACCTCTAACCTTGCCATTTGACAGCTATGTAATTAAAACATTAATTTTCGATATCCAATTCCATCAACGTTCAGATGATTCAGTCATCAGTCAAATAGTCAGCAGTAAAGACTGCTTTACAGAGTGAAGCAACGCTGGCTACAAGAGGGCGGACACCAGGTGGACAGCTGAACGACGTGAAAGGACCACTTCCTAACTGGCATATCGCCCAACCACTGAGACAGGCAGGGAAGCTGATGCTTTCTGTTTGCCCTGTGGCAGTCGAGGATGACGTGAGCAAGTTCTGGTAAAGTTGCAAATATGAAGTTTCTCAGTCATTAATTTCCTGTCAGGGTGCAAGTCAGCACAGATGTCCTTTACCACCAGGGCTAATTATCGGTACAGAAACGCCCGCAAGCATTTCGGCTGTCTGACTAAAGTCTGCTTCTTCTGTTCATCGTTTGGTCTTTTAGGTGGTACAGTTAAAAGAGATACCAGAGGCCTCAATGGATTTTTTTAAGTAAATTGTCGGGAAATCCACATTTGGTGTGTGTGTGTGTGTGTGTGTGTGTGTGTGTGTGTGTGTGTGTGTGTGTGTGTGTGTGTGTGTGTGTGTGTGTGTGTGTGTGTGTGTGTGTGTGTGTGTGTGTGTGTGCAAAGCAGGTTTTATTATCTCGTCCGTAACGTGAGTCAGGTGTGTGTGTGTGTGTGTGTGTGTGTGTGTGTGTGTGTGTGTGTGTGTGTGTGTGTGTGTGTGTGTGTGTGTGTGTGTGTGTGTGTGTGTGTGTGTGCGTGCAAGATGGTTGCTGAGTTTCCCAGAAGTTGGAACTGAAAAGTGGTTAAGGGTAAGGTTTATTGGCTGATGAATATGAATTAATGTGGTTAAAGCTCAGGTATGCCTATGTGGGGTGGGCAGGAACAAATGACAATTACTGTTATTATTATACCTAGGGCAAACTTTTATCGGTTCAAAAATCACTGATTGAGTGACATCTGGTGATCTTTATAATGTGAAAAGGTTGTACCACACACATGAACTAAATCTTAACCGGACCGGGAAACATTGCATGAAAGATGTAGTGGGAAGTCCATTGCCCTGGTCCACTCACATTTTTGGAGCGTTGCACTTAACCTACGGCTGCTATTCAATGCAGAGGTATAATTATGCCGTACGTGAGTTCACAAGGTTATTATATTTATTAAATTTAATTACATTTTTGGTAGTAACTTCAATTTCTCATTTGAAAAGATTATAAAAAAAGAGAAGGAATCTGAGAACTCTTTTGGTAACACGGAATGACTCAGAAGTAATAACTCATCTTCTTAGCATTTATTCCAAAATGAGTGCTAATTGCAGCTAACGCAAAAGTCTTATTATGGGTATTACTTTGGGACTTGATTCTCTCTCAGAAGGAGTCGACCTGGGTGGCTGCTGAACCTAAACATCCTCATCCTGATCTTTACCTTACATCGCTTGATTGGAGTTAAATACCTAATAAGTTAAAATGTAACATTTGGAGCAATAAAAGTAAATGTGCAAATGTCAAGAAGCTCAATATCTCCAAATATATTTATACAAACTATTATATTTAGCACTGTGCTAATCAATTTTTAAAACTTTATTTAAAAAAAAGTATTTGCTTTTTTAAAAAAAGAATATTTGCTTGGGTCATTGAGAATAAAGTAATCTTTACGTTTGCTTTTGTTTGTATCTGAGTTGTATGTTTGAATTATGGAAGGACATGCACTCACTGCTACTTTGTAAAATACCACAGAATCCATGCCAACTGGATTAATAGTACTTTTGTGTCGAGGGGGAAAAGTACGATAAAACACAAGGATTGATCACGACACTATAAGACAGATGAACACTTGGCCCGACGTCGTTGGCTTCCATCCCACGTCTCGTCACCGCTAATTAAATCTCTCTGAACAGGAAGATTTCTATATTCAAACAAGCGGCTTCTTCCTCGTTAGCATGTACCTGCGCCTAATTAAGGATACATCCTGCGAAATTTCTACATCCGTAGACTAAAATTTCTGTTACCAAATATTGAGCAAGCTAGCACTGTGCTAATTAATGTTAGAAAGAAGAGAGGGCGGGGGGGGATTGGGCAGAGGGAACATCTCATGGAGGTTAATTTGCATGAACCGACGTGTGTCTGGGGGAGAAAACAACACACAGAGTAGGAGGCGTAGAAGGCAGGCAACGAATGCACAATAAACGCACCTGTAACCGGGACGGTCTGACCTCACGTGGCGGGCGGTGGCGGGCGTTTCCTGCCGTAGCGTCGTCGAGCGTTGCCGTGGTTTCCCGTGGCCTGGAGCCATGTAACATTGTGGCGCTCGTCTCTGCAGCGTGGCGGGGAGTAGGCTACCACAGGAGGGGAATCGAGGCGAAAGTGCAACTCGTTATATTTCATAAGTATGTTTCTATTCTGAGTCCGCCGCGGAAGGAAAGTGTTACATTAGAAAAAAAATGAAAACCTGCAGATTTCATGGAAAGATATGCACTTCTTTTTTTCTTTACACCGGGAATGAACGTGTAAATACTGTTTTATTCCTTTATGCTAGCTTTGTGCTAATCACATTCAATACAAAGAGAATGAATATTGCAACAATTAACAAGTTGAGATGAACGCAGTCACACAATCTATCTGTAGTGCTTATATAATAGGCCTATAACAACCTGTAACCAATTACTAAAATGGTATCTAAGGAATTGCAATTAGCTAACCAATGGGACTCAGAGGAAAGGCAATCGTTTGCCACAATCCAAAATTAATAAAAGTGTTGCCGCTACTGCAACAAGAATGAGCTGTTTTATATTCACAAACACTTCATAACTTACTATCACACTTTAAGCCTCAAGATGTAAACTCGTGGGAAAATAGAAAAGAGAACACCATAGTATAGAGAAACCTAAATCAGACTAGACTAACTGATAAAGGATTTGAGGTCTAGGATTTGAGGTTAGAACTGCCAGTGATGTAACAGAAGTCTACAGCGACTTCACCACCCATATGCAAAGTAGCTCTGACCAGGTGGGACAATGGGAAATCTTTTTACAAGCTAATGAAATGAAAGATATCCAAATGTTACATTTGAATGTAACTTAACCAATCTAAAGTACGATTTTTAACATAAGAGATAAAATCTGACTTTATTTTTTGATGTAGTTTTACCTTCACCAAAATCACAATTAGCAACATAAATATTCTCTATTAATAGATTAAAAGTGACTTAACATCGACGCAACACTCGTTATCTTCATAGATAGTATTTAATAAGGTGGGGCCATAGCCAAGCCAGAGCGTCTCTCTCGGACCCCGGTATGAAGACGCAAAGCCACAGCCATAATTAGGGCGCCAGCAGAGCTAATTTGTTTAAAAGGTACAAGCAGGTTAGGAGAAGGCCTCATCCCCCGGCTCTGTCCTTTCAAACAGTGAAACTGAACCCTTTGTCCTGCCCTCCACCTCCCCATCTGGGCTTGTTTGGCTGCAGCCATGCATGTTTAAAATGCGGGGGGGGGAGCAGAGAAAGGGAGGAGTATCCCACATCCTGCAAATTAGCAGGTTCATTTCCCTCGCAGAGTTTGAACAGTGGATGTTAGGGGCAGAGGGCCCGGCCCAGATACAAGGGGCCATGGTCACAGTGGTTGGCCAAAGATGGCCGCCCCCGATTCAAAGCGCTCCAGCCGGGGTTATTAAAAGCAGGGATTACCCAAATGCTCCCTGCACGGTCCGTTTAGTTCTGCCAACCTGCAGCCACGGCAACCCGGAGCCTCTTGTCGCGGCGCTTTCGCCACCACTACGTGGCTAGTGCTCTCTTTGTCCGCATACCCGCGTCACTGTTGGTCTTTCAGTGGCGCCGTGCCCATCATCACACACTCACACATTTGCTTGTGGGTGTGCGTGCATTTTTGTGAAGATTGTCAAAGCAGAGTGAAAACCAACACACAAACACGACCATACCACATGTTGTCTAGTATTGTCTCTCCCATTTGTTTTCTTATGCATTGGTTGTTGTGTTTTTTGAACAGTAGGCCTTATATATTTCTTAGAATAGGCATAGGCAATGTATATTGTGTAGTATTATTATAATAGTAGTAGTTGGTTAGTCATAACAGTAGTTGAATGTTGTATGCTGTAATGTTGTAATGTTGTCGTCATATGTTGTGTAGTATGCAGTATACTCCTAAAGTTTGTAGTCGAGTTGAGTCTTCCATGTTGTGTGGTTTACAGTACACTCATGAAATACGTTGGAGTATACGTGTAGTATACAATACACTCGTGAAGTACGTTTTTTACTGGAGTGTCGTCATGCAAGCAGACTCGGCGGCATTTGCCTCAACGGTGTCAGCAACACACACATCAACATGAGAGTCCCAGAGCGAATAAAGTAATCCTTAATCACCTCCCTGCACGAGCACCTGGCTGCTGACACAGTACTGCTAATTATATTTCCCCGTCTGTGGTACCATCTTCTAAGAAAGTGAGTGTTTATTTCCTGCCTTGGAAGCGTCATACCTCAGTCTAGGAACTTAACTGATCTGTGTGGTGTTTTTCATTTGAAACATCCAAGTCTCTTGCTGCTCGCGTACAAAACAACACATCACAATATATAGCCCCCACCTCCCAGTCACCATTTAGAACAGGTCGCACAGATAACTTGAGCACCGCACACATTGTCAAAACAGTGTGTGTGAGAGTGTGGGGTTACTAATTGTGGGTTAGAATTTTGCCTAGAGATGGAGAGGCTGTGCAAACAACTGGTCGGTTTGAATCCCTGACGGTGTTTATGGGGAAATTAATGCAAAATAAGAGCTCTTAGCTCCCGTCACTACAAAATAAGAACTCTTCACTACAGAAGCTTGAGGAAGAGTTCACTAAAGCCTAGAGCGGCTTAAAATAGGATACGAGGTAACACAAGCTGTGTGAATGATGGATGATGTGCTTATGTTAGAATATGTGATATATGATAGTACGATATGATTTGTAGAGCAATGGCATATATTGTGATAGGAAATATAATAAGGCATTTTGGGACTATTATCTAACATATTTTTTATTCTAATAGATTACATTACAGGTAATGATAGAATTGAAAACACAAATGAAGTTTGTTCACGACAATGCAAAGGAAGGGGCTAGTCAAATCTGTCTTCAGCTAATATACAAAACCCTCGGCCTATGGTAATCAGTTAATGTTCCAGCTCCCCTATGGTTATGCAGAATACAACACGGAGTACGTTATTAGGAGCTTGCACACCTCGCACTACTATGTAATACTGCTAACGCCATTAGTGTACCACACTACTGAACAATAGGCCTTTTACCCAATTCCTCCAACGTCCATGGATCTGCCAAAACAAAATCCTTGTTACTCAAGATAATGCAAAACTTGTATTTTAATGGGACTCTGCCTGTAAACGATGCCTGAACTTGTCTCCTGGGGTCAAGGAGGAGAGCAGTGTCTCTCGTCCTGCTCTTCCATGTAAATCTCAACAACCAGCCCTATACCAAGAAGGCTAATATTGTGTTTTACATAAAAGCAATGAGCCAGCACACTACTTTGGATGCCCTTCTGCCTGCTTCAATGTTCGTCTGTCTCTGCTTTCAGCTGGCACCCCTGGGACCCTATACAGGGAATTATACTTCAGCAGATATGCTCAAACTAATTATGGAGTTGGGCTATTTCCTCGCCAGACTTCAACGGTTGAGGTGAGAAAATAAACGAAGGTCTAGCAACAAGGCATCTCTTTAATATTGAGCAGGATCACATGTTAAAACTAGATAAGGGTTTACATCCCACAGGGACAGATTGTCCTTGAACGACACAGGGCAGGGTGCCATTACCTGATGTGCGTCATTCAATATCAAACATCGTGATGTTCTGACCAATCATAATCAACCACCCTGTTCAGGGATTTTACGGAGGAAAAGTATGATTTACTTTCAAATGCTTTGTGAGTGAATCTGAAACCATTCAACTTGGTAAATAAAGATAGATGAATAGAATCCGATATTTTAGAATGGGTTGCGTCAACTGCAATGTAGGATACTTAATAGAACACCACTGTGTTGGCATCATCACCATCATCATCATCATTATCGCTACCATCATCATCATCATCATCATCATCATCATCATCATCATCATCATCAGTATCAGTATCTTGACCATGTCAATGCTATTAGTGAAAAAGAAATCACAGTGGCACAATTATATGATTACTAGTACTACTTTATAGCACCTCCATTAAAAATTACTTTGTTAAAGGATAAAGAATTTAATCACTTGCACAGAAAGTAATATTGCCGATCGAAGCGAGGAAATGTTGTGGTTCTCATAAACTTTTGGTTGAAGCTTCCAAACAGTTCACGCCATAGTAAAATTCCACAGGCAAACTTTAGGCAAATTAAACAGTGCTTGCTTTTGATGTGGTTTCAGGTAATTATTGTACGTCCCTTCTGGGTTTCTCATTAGTCTGGCGAGA
Organism: Gadus morhua; assembly: GCF_902167405.1. NCBI lineage: Eukaryota > Metazoa > Chordata > Actinopteri > Gadiformes > Gadidae > Gadus > Gadus morhua. The sequence goes on from NC_044057.1 coordinate 23,749,855, forward strand.
CAGAATAAGTTGGGCAGAAAATGGACGATGCTCTTCGATGTTGGTGGGTATGGAAAGTATAATAATATATAATATAACACGATGTGCTATGACAGCAAACTAGCAGATGTAGAATAAGCTTTGTGCCTTAGATCAACTATTTTATGTTGTCATCTGAATGTTTCAACAATTTCCTCTCAAGGTCCGTCGACCAACTCTGTCAAAACAACAGCCAGAACCCATATTTGCCTTTCACCAAAAAGTGACTTACAGTGAATTCAGATAAATGACATTAAGGAATAGGTGGATGAGAGGGCCTTTTGCTCCAGGATGTCTTGGTTGTTTGCAGACGTTACAGTTGGAACCCCGGTACCTTTCCGCTTGGATGTCGAACACTCTTGTACACGATCCAAAACACCCAGTGGAAGTACTTGAATTAAAAACTGTCTCTACACTAACATGCTTCTGATGGAGTTACATGACCCAATGAACGGCCGTGGAGAAAGCCATGTCCGTCATGTACCAGTTGTAGGTGTGATGTTCTTATATCCTGTCATAAATCACGAAGCATCAACCAATCTAGGAGACAAAGTGTATGTTCCCTGGGCTGTCAAGGCCCTTCCCTCAAGTGTCTTTACATTACATAGCAGCTTAACCAACGCCAGTCAACAAACAAGAAGAGAGCATATAATTGCTTACATGTGACAAATGGGAGTTGAGAAGGGAAATATGTAACTAAATGACTGGACTGCTATAAAAAACCCACGTTGGGAAGTGCCAATACAAGACGGTGGGTGTGAGTTTAAAGTGCTGCATCAAAAAGTTGTAATCGTAAGCATATGCACCACAATCTGTTCTGTTATTTACTGGTGTGCTAATCAGCGCGCACAGCAACATTCTCTCCATCTCTCCTCTCTCTGCCTCTCTTTCTGTTTTCTTCCTCTCACACTGTTTCTCCCACTCTTTTTTTCTTCTCTCTCTGCCCCCTCTTTCTTGGTCTCTCCATCTCTCTCTACCAAATCCCTCCTTTTCTCTCTCTCTCTCTCTCTCTCTCTCTCTCTCTCTCTCTCTCTCTCTCTCTCTCTCTCTCTCTCTCTCTCTCTCTCTCTCTCTCTCTCTCTCTCTCTCTCTCGTGACTCTGAAAGGATTTCACAAGTAAAAATTCATAGGATAATCTCACTCCATGACTCTAATTAACGCATCATTAAAGGCATAATTCAGATAATTATAATTTCTCACTTTTTAAATGAGAGACGAGAAGCGAGGAGGAAGGGTGTCTGACGAGCCAATTTAGCGAAGGAAAACAGATTCTGAAGAAGCCCAGATAGAAGAGAGGGTGGGCGGCGCACACGCACAGCTCTGCTGCTGCCGCTCAGTTCCTAAGAAATATATATTTAATGGCTGCCATCATAATGTGTTCACAGCAGTGTTTAGAACCACCAGACCCCAGACAACATTCACAGGTTGGGCCCTATCACAGCTGAAACCTCGGATAGAGCAAAGGGTGGGAGGGTAGAACATGTTGTTAGCAGTCGGTAATATTATGACAATTGTTAGCTTACGTTTTTCTCCCAACCTTTAGGTGGTTTTGAATCTCTTTTCTTTTAGGTCTGGCAATTATAGGGCTTGTACCTCAGATTGCACCATGGGATTCTTTGTTGCAGATATTCCGCCATTTGGGGGGAGTTCCTCAATAAGTGTACACATACCTTAACCTAGAGAATGACACCTGTGTTGGCCACGTCTCACTTGAGGAACGTGATGGTAGTTCCAAACACAACAATACCTTCCCATAATGAGAAATATTTTCAATTACAAAAAAACAGAGACAACCTTATTACCAGCACATGAGCTAACACTCCGATGCCCCTCTGCTTCCATAATGGAAGAATATCACAATATATATGACCTTTTGTGACTGCACACATTTATGTCTTATGTCTGCACATACTTAACTTCTTAGTAAACACTTACGCATTTTCAAAACATGCCAATCGCGATTCGGTGCCAACTATCCTCATTGAAGGAGTAGTCTGACAGGGTTTAAGTTAGTTCTTGAATAACATTTGGCATAGACCTTTTAATCTAGGCTATTGTGAACTTTTGTAACAATTGAAAACCAGAATCATGCTGTAGTTATGGAGCTTTTGACCGGCGATATAATAAGCACTAGCCTCATTAAGCCAATACCCATGTACTCTGATTTAATATGGCTTGTTTTAATAAAGGATTGTTTTGCTCCTCAGTCGATCTGCAGCTTGCATCTATAAACAGATATTATTTTTTGATTGCAGGTTTGTACACATATTATTCGCCCATATTATTTTGTGATGTCATCAAAAGGCTATGCGTTCAGTCAGACCAACAGACATTCATATCTCCTGGTGATGGTCCAATCAATTATTCATCAGCACACACTCATACCCCCACACACACACACATACATGCACACACACACACTCAAACACACATACTTTCGGCACATGCACACATACACACACACATACAAAGGCAGTGTGGTACATACACATACACGCACACACACACACACACACACACACACACACACACACACACACACACACACACACACACACACACACACACACACACACACACCTCAGCTATCTTATCAGAGGTGTCAACAAGGTAAGCATGTCACACCTTCTCTCCATCGCACCCCTCTCTTTCTCTCTCTCTTCATCCCCCTATCTCTCCACCCCCAAAAGACCTGTCTTGTAGAATATCAATCAACAGCAGTAAAGGATTATGGGTATCAGGACTAAGAGGTGCACAGCATATCGCCTCTCATATTTAATTAAAGGAACCAGTCGTTGTACTGCCTCATAATGCTGCAGTAATAATATGGAGTTCCTGGTGGGTCTCACACACACACACACAGTCACACACATAAAATAAAACACACACACACACACACAAAAATGCATTTGTGTGGCTCGAGCACAATCAAAACACACACACACAAACACACAAAAAAACAAGAAAACACATACAATCACACACAAACACACGTGATGATGGTATGAGAGGTGATATACAGTAAATGTGAGATGACACACATCCGTTTGCCACCCTCGATCCCGTTCCCCCCCCCCCCCCCCCCCCCCCCCACACACACACACACACAATCACACACACACACACATTTACACATACACACAGAAACAATCACACACACACACATTTGCACAAACACACACAAACTCACACACACACACACACACATATACAAACAAACACACACACACACACACACACACACACACACACACACACACACACACACACACACACACACACACACAGACTCGCGTTTATACACACAAACAAACAATCACACACACACACACACACACAGTTTCAGACAGGTAGTGATGTCTTACTCCCAAACAGGAGCACAATATTGCGCAGGTGTGTTTCAGTAGGAGGTTGTGTGCAGGTTGTTGTTAGTGGCTTCCCACCTGCCTCCTGGAGGTGTGACTGTTAGCTCCGCCACCGCAAGCGTCACCATCACCTGGCCAGCCGCTTCCTAAACAACACCAGGAAGCAGGCAGCGCCGCATCCACACACACGCAAGCACACACCAAGCATGCGCACACACACACACACACACACACACAGGCATGCTGAGAAAAACACACACACACACACACACACATAGAGGCTTTAAAACTGAGAAACATGTGCACACGCTGCAACACACACACACTCACATGTATACCACAACCTCGCCCACATAAACACACCCACAAACAAGCAGTAACATAACATACCTATACAAAAACACAGTTAACTGTCAATCAATCAATTAATTTATTATTTAAAGTGCAGTCTCACGAAATGGTCTGAGAACACCTCTCGATAAACTAGGGAGTAAAAACATATGCATGCATTCTGCAACTGTGATGTTGTAACATCAGTGCATGACCTAGTGGCACTAGGTCATGCAACGTCCTAGGTTTCCACTGCACAAGAATAGTCTTAGCTCGTCTTTTTCCCCTGCACTAGGCTAGTGCAGGGGAAAGAGACGTGCTAAGACGATTCTGGGCGTTTATCTGAACCGTTTATCTGTCGCCAGCAGCCCCTGAGAGCTACTCAATTCCCATCAAGACACAGAGACTCATTTGCGAGAGTCCCCTCTTACCCTCGACTGTCAGAGTTCTTGCATAAGCATTGGTAACAGGAGGAGAGATTCAGACCAGACAGATCATCATTGGACCAGAAGACTTGCACCTCGAACGCTCGCAAACGATTTGAAACATGTTCTGTCAAGCGTGCCGATGTCTTCAAACGTTCGCGAACATAGGCAAACTGTCTGAAGAGGTAGTTCTCTGCAAGCAGACATGGATCACGGACTGCAAGAGATGTGCTCCCAGATGGAGATTAATATTAATTCCTTTCCTACACATAAAGCAATAGATTAATCATTTTATATACCCTATCTACACCCTTACTTCAACTGATGTTGTGCATCCTAAAATGTGATCTGAACGTGACATCGCAGTAAGTGGGCACAACTTCGTTGACGTAGCCCTCTATTCTTGAATCGTCCGAATTCCTTGTCCGCAGTATGCTTTATACAAGATCGACAAATTCTAAACCTTCTTCTGTAAACTTGTAAATTATCATGGAGGCTGCAGCCAATACAATGGCCTTTCTTGTCGCCATTTGTTTGTTTACAGTTTAAAACAAACGTTTAGAACGTTCTCTAAAAATCTTTCAAATTGTATTGGTTAAAGTCAACGTGCTCGCTGCGAACGTTCGCCTATGTTCGCCGATTCTGAACGCACATCTGATTACCTCCTCCACTCCAGTATGACGTTTAAAGCGTACCGGAACATCGTCGGCACGGATCCAACGGAACCGGAAACACCAGATATGGAACGCTGGAAATGACAGCGAGCTCTGGATTCCGAAGGGGCTTCAAAGGGGACAAGGTCTGAGACGTGGTTGCTCCTGAAGCTGCGTCCATACTAGCGGACCCCCTACGGCCCTCCTCAGCCGAGATGGGCGGCGGAGAAGTGAGGTGAGCGGTGGTCTTCACAAGGCTGGTTGGAGTGGAAGGAGAAGTTGGGGAGGAGAGAGAGGAGGAAAAAGAGGAAGAGAAAGAGCCTGGAGGAGAATTTAGGAATAAAAAAATGGCAAAAAGAGCATTCAAAAATGAGTTAATAAAAAAAAAAAAATTGCATATTGGAAAGACTAACCCAAAATACAATTCACCGATCAACTGCCAAACCTTATTCTTGGAGAGAAAAAAAAGAATTGATTTTCTTCATCTCTTTTTTTTTTTTTCGTTTGTCTTTTGTGAAGATGAACAACAACGAAAAAGACACCAGAAGCGGGCCACGCGTGGTCCAGCCTGGCGGCTGGGGGCTGGTGTCTCCGAGCTGCAGATGGCTCCCGGGTGCCTGCTTCACAATCTACCACACAAGATGTCTGGGTTGGCTGAAGTTCCCCCACACTCGTCCGCACACGCACACGCACACGCACACACACACACACACACACACACACACACACCCACACACAAGCAGACAGCAATACACTCACACACACACAAGCAAACACACACACACACACACACACAAGCACACATAGGAGGAAGGATCTCTATGGAGAGCGTGGCACTCTCTCTCTGAGCGAAGCCTCAATGTCCAACACAGAACACACTCTGACCCGTCACTAGTCCCAGAAGTGGCATTTGGGTTTCAGCTTCACATCTTGTTGATCAGTGGTCTTGCTGCTCATAGCATACACAGAATGTGGACACAAAAAATGGATTGTTATTATTACTTAAAATCTGTATCGATCCAAAATCATTTGGAAATCAACGTAGAAAAATAAATACAATGCAATAAAACACCCTCATTAACACACACACATGCACAAAAACACACACACACACACACACACACACACACACACACACACACACACACACACACACACACACACACACACACACACCTAACAGACACACACATACATACAAACGGGTTCTCATTTGGTTCAAATGCGACAGCTCCCGTAGATTATCTCTCAAAATCTCCTCAAAATCGTTTATTAGTTATTTTACTTCCTGAGAACCTACGGAACAGATAGGTGCTGTTATGTAACGCATGCTGTTAAATACATGTGACAGACAGGGAAGCAAGGGGGGCCGTTTCCTCTCTGGCTGGCGTCCTGGGCGGCCAATGACTGACCTGAGCAGACGCGGGTGGGCGGGGCCCCGAGCCCTCCCAGATGATGCGGTTGGCTGGTGCTGGGCCTGGGACCGGGCCTGGTTACCGGGACAACCGGGAGAGGGTGGCGATGTGAAGGGGACTGACGTGGGAGTGTTGTGGCAGGCCGGTTCCTCAGCTCCGAACCATGCTTCTGCCCGGGGGTCCGTAGGGAGCGGTAGAGATTGGTCGGTCGGTTGACTTCCTGTTTAGATCGGAGTTTGAAACACCTTGAGCAGATATAACAGTGTAAAGTGTTAGTAACAGGGACGTGAGGTTTGTTACGTGTAGGTGGGTTGTTGTCGTGCCTTCAGCCACCCACGTTTCTTTCCACAAGTACTTCCTGGTGATGCCATCGAGCATGAAGCGGACCACACCCGGTAAAGTTGTCGTTGCCGAGCGCCACCGTGACACAAAGCTCTCGTCCTCCGCTAACCTCTATGCTAATATTTCACTTTGCTTCGTTACAAGGGTTCCAGTTAGTTCCTCTTGCATCCGAACTAGCATCACTACAACCATTCCAACCAGCATCCATCCTTTGCTCTCCTGTCAACATCTCCAATTCCATCCCCAGGTAGAGTTCATGCCGACCTCTCTCCTAGCTTCCCTGATAGCCCCTCGTGCTAGCCTCCCTGTTAGCCCATCTAGCTGGATTCAACCAGCAGCTAGGCCCGGCTGGGGCTGGGATGGCAAGGCCAGCTCAAGGACAGTGTTCCACCGGGGGGGGCTAAGGCGTGGAACACACTTGCCCAACCCTGGGGCCATCTGAAACGTTTGGGGAGACTCGGACGAGTTCGGGAGCAAATCTGTACGGTGTGTTTAGCTGTGTTGGAAGCTTTTGTAACCGCGCGGACGTCGTCGGGTCCGATTCAACATGTAAAGTCTGAGAGCGTTGGCGGGTGCAGATTTGAGCCATCAGATACCCTTGATTGGATGTGTGCTGCTAGCCCACTGACGCGGATTCGCTAGCACACTGACGCTGACGCAGATTATGCTGATTCGCTGGGTGTGTAGTACCGCCCGTACACAACCAGCGAATCAGCGCTTGCGTGGGAGGGGCAGACTAGTGCCACCCGATGGTAAGGAGACATACTGCATCTCGAGCAAGCCTAGAAAGTACAAGCTACTGTGCTCTAGTTGGCAGTAGTCTTCACGGTACGTTTCAATGCGACATTTCTGCTGAACGGGTCGGACGAGAGCCCTCAGCGTGGTCGGATTGAGGCGGTGTTGGTTTGAGTCCGTGCGGTGTGCGGGGCCCCTTGAGGTGTCAGGCGGGACAGCTGTGGTCAGGCCAGCCCCTCCCAGCTGGACTACTACTGCATTGACCTGGGTGCCAGTGTGGGCCCCCCCGAGTACAGAGACTCCCAGGGTCCTGTGGGGGGGAATCATGCCCCCCTTGGGCACCACTCTACTTGGTGCCCAAGTAGGGTCTGTGTCATGTCACGCAAAGTTTGTTAATTCTGTTGAGCCAAGTTCAAATCACTCATGTCTTGTCGTTCACCTCCTGTTTTACTTTGTAGTTCCCTTCTCCCTCTCGTTTCAGGCACTTGACTTCCTCAAATGTGCTTGCCTCCCTGGTCCCTGATTCGTCCCACCTGTGTTCCCGTCCCTCATGTATAAATAGCCCTTGTTTCCCTTTGTCTAATGTCAGTTTGTCTTGT
>NC_044057.1:23762736-23772736 GCF_902167405.1 Gadus morhua
CTCTGCTGAAAAAATGGATGGGCTAACAGAGGATAAAGTCAGGCCAAGCGAGGCCCAATTCTACCGTCAGTTTGGTGAAGAGGAAGAGGAGGAGAAGAAGGAGGAGAAGGCATATATCGGAATTAAAAACTGAAGGGTTTTAAACAAACAGCAAAAAGCATTGCGTTTTATTTTATTTTTTTATATTGCGACTATTATTGTATTACACACGTACGAATAGATGCACGCAATGGGAAACATACACACACATGAGGAACAGACGTCGCACACACAAACACAAACACACAAAGTATTTTCAGCTGGGTTGTTATGAAGGTTGTAGTTAGGAGTTACTCATATTTTCAGCGATTGGTATAGTAGAAGTTAATCGTTACGGTGGTATGTTGTTAGTTATATGTTTAGCACGCTAGTCTTAGTTAGTGGTGAAGTTAGTATTAGATGGCTATTTGCAGTATTTTTAGCAGGCTAGTGATAGTGTTAGACAGTACTTCCTTTCTCTCGCTCATCTGGGGTAGAGCTGATACCTCAGGTGCTGACTCCAGTAGTGTTAACTCTCCACAGGGAAACAAACACACATTCACACACATATATACACACAGGCACACACATGCACACAAAGTCACACACACAAACACACACACACACAAGCATGCATAGTTTGTTTTGTGTGCATCACAATATTATGGAAAAACTAGAGAATTTCTACAAGGCAGACTTCTCTCACTATCTGTCTCTCTAACCATCTGTCTATCTGTCTCACTGCCTATCTGTGCGTTCCTCTGCCTGTCTGTAGGTCTCTCTCAGCATCTGTCTGCAGGTCTGTCTCACCGTGTCTTACCTGCAGCACCTGAAGAGCCTCGGGGCCTATCTGTTGCCGGCCATTGACTGAAAACACACGCACGCACGCACACACACCCCCCCCCCCCCCACACGCACACACACACACACGCACCCCCCCCCCCACACACACACACACACACGCACACACGCACACACACACACACACACACACCCCCCCCCCCCCCCACACACACACACACGACTCTCGAACGAAGGAAGTGACGGTTTCCACATCTGAAGTACCTAAAGTATAAAATGGAACACAATAACATATTATTCCGTTGTAAATACTACAGAGTAGCTGTGTGGTTCACAATTTAAAACAAAACAACGGTTTCTAGTCAAATAAGGAGCATCATTTATGTGCATTCTGGTTGTTCCAACTTAGTAAGTCAATTTTGTCAGTGTCCAGTTCAAACCATCGCAGTACGCACAGTCGCACACGCACACATACGCACAAGCACATGCAAATGAAGCACACCCACACACACACACACACACACACACAGTCACACACACACACAAGTACATGCACAAACAAACATACACGCATGCCACACCATCCTCTTCCTCGCCTTGTTTAGCTTTGGCACCTCAGCTGTTCACCAGGCTGGCTAGGGGGGAGGGGCGAGAAGGAGAGAGAGAGAGAGAGAGAGAGAGTTGATAATGAAGGTAACATGGCTTTGTCACCACAGATTGTTGCTCAGGGCCTTCCGTGCTGCCATGCTGGTGGTGTGTGTGTGTGTGTGTGTGTGTGTGTGTGTGTGTGTGTGTGTGTGTGTGTGTGTGTGTGTGTGTGTGTGTGTGTGTGTGTTAATATCTCTGCGTGTGGCCGTGCATGTCTGCGTGTGTGTAACTGTCTATGCGGCTATTAATTGTATGCGTGTGTGTGTGTGTGTATGTGTGTGTTTGTTTGGGTGTATGCATGTGTGCGGATGTGTTTGTGTGTCAGTGTATATGAGTGCAAGAGCTTGTGTGATCATGTGTGTAAATGTATGTGTGAACTCCACCCAACTTCCCACTTTCTCCTCTCTACCCTTCTCCTATTCTCCCCCCTTCCCTCCCCCCCCTCCCTTCCCCCTCCCCTCGTCTTAGCTAGGCAAGTTTGTTTTCCACACTCCCCCCACTCGAATTTCCCAATGATATAAAATAGGTTGTATTTGTCATTTAGCACGACTAATAGTGATGCTTAATAAAATTATAATGGATAGATGTACTCTGCATATAACTGCATAATAACAGCAACTGATTATGTACAACAGAAGTCTTGTGACGCTATGTTAAAAATATACTCCTGTTACAAATGTTTTCATATCATGTACCTCCATTAGATTATGAACGATGGCAGTTTGTTTACGAAGTGTGATGTCATTAACATGGAACTTGCTGCATTACAGAAATGAACATTTTATATCGTAACACTTTGATGTACCTGCCCATCCAAGATGTTTTCAAACTAGCTTCTTGCGTATCCATGCCTTGTTTGAGCAGATCTACTTGCCCTGTAACTTTGATTGATGTAAAGCTTAACTAATAACAGACCATCAGCTCATTTCTATTCATAAGAACAGTCCTCCTGACACAAATCACAGTCTTGCATGGCAGTGGTGGTCGATCACATGCAATGGGGAGACGTGGGAGGGAGCAGGCAGGTTTTTATGCCTACCATTCCCCACACACTGCATAACACCTACCCTCTGTTGCTTGTGATAATCATGATAATCACGTCAGCTAATGTCTTAATTGGTTGATTGGCTAAAGATCCAATTTACTTCATAGCCCCATGATATATATGATTGCCCACTCCAACCTTTTCGAAATTGTTCAAATGAAAAATATGTTAAAATCAGTCGTGATTGATTTAATTAACATCAAATTTGTGGAATTCGCAAGAAAGTCAGGTAATATAGGCTGGTGATTACACTCATTCTCTCTCTAATAGGCTAACAGAGAATATATTATGATTCACCCCATCTCTGATAGGCCAACAGAGTAAACAACAGGTTTTCTGAGATCTGCCCGGCATCAGTCAGATTACCATTTTTAGATAATTTCAAACCCACGCACACACACACACACAATCACATACATAAACACCCACCTACACACACCATAAACATGCTCAGGATGTCCAGCAATGACACGCCATCACGAGGGGGACGGGGAGGAAGATGGGGGAGGTTAGACGCGCAGCTACATCCTATTTGGTTCCAGTCCTCGGTCTTGACCCGCCGTCCTCACATCAACGGGTGGTGGTAGGGTAGGGGTGACGGAGAACCATACGCAGGTGCATCTGCTAGAGCCGTGTCTGGGTGGACCTGCGGCCTCCTCCTGCCGACTCCATCCACGGTGAAGCCCCCCTTGCTCTTAAACTCTGCCATCATCTGTCCCCATCGCTCACACTACTGAGCGATCCTCTCCTGCTTGGCGCTTGGTGGACGGCGTGTGGAAGGGACCGGGTGGTGGCGAGGAGAGTGGATGTGTGGGTGGTGAGGGGAGTAGATGTGTTGGGTGTGGGTGGTGAGGGGGGTGGAGGTGTGGGTAGTGATGGATTCAATGATTATTTTCCTTGATTCGGTTCGCGTCGGTCAGTTCGCCAAGAAGTGTCGTTCAGAATCGTTCGTTCTTTCGTTCGTTCAGTCGAGTTTCCGGTAGCGGTGAATCGAATCATGGAATGCACGGTTCAGACTCAGCCCCTCCCTTGTTCTCACTCTCAAACGAAACACAACCTCACAACTTCAATAAAAAGCAGCGGGATGGGGGTGTAGTTTGAGAGGTCGACAACGAACCACGAAAGAACGAGACAGATTGACGAGACAGCTTGACGAGACATTCAAATATTTGATAAATCTGGCATGACACAGAAAGTGCAAAGACAGCGTGCATTAACCATTTCACTCATATTGAATCGCATTATCATACGCTCGCTCACTAAGCCTATTCCCTCTTCACCACTCACAGTAAGTGAACAAACAGCGAGTCAGCGACTAGTGGGTCTGGGAGGAGTCAAGTCTGAGAATGAACGAGAGAGAAGAATCAGTTCTGTTTGTTTTTTTAAAGATTTGTTCATTCGAACTGATTAGGTCACGAACGAGCCATCACTAGTGGTGGGGGGTGGGTTTGTGGGTGGATGTGGTTGGTGAGGGGAGTGAATGTGGGTGTGGGTGGTGAGGGGAGTGGATGTGGGTGTGGGAGGTGAGGGGAGTGGATGTGGAAGGTGAGGGGAGTGGATGTGGGAGGTGAGGGGAGTGGGTGTGGGAGGTGAGGGGAGTGGATGTGGATGTGGGTGGTGAGGGGAGTGGATGTGGGTGGTGAGGGGAGTGGATGTGGATGTGGGTGGTGAGGGGAGTGGATGTGGGTGGTGAGGGGAGTGGATGTGGATGTGGGTGGTGAGGGGAGTGGATGTGGAAGGTGAGGGGAGTGGATGTGGGAGGTGAGGGGAGTGGATGTGGAAGGTGAGGGGAGTGGATGTGGAAGGTGAGGGGAGTGGATGTGGAAGGTGAGGGGAGTGGATGTGTGTGTGGTTGGTGAGGGGAGTGGGTGTGGGAGGTGAGGGGAGTGGATGTGGGAGGTGAGGGGAGTGGATGTGGGAGGTGAGGGGAGTGGATGTGGGAGGTGAGGGGAGTGGATGTGGGGGCTATGGGGTCCTCAGTGGTGAAGGAAGCGGTTGTGTTGGGAGGTGGGTCCGTGGGGTCATGGTGGATGTGATGTTTTGGATGTGAGTAGAGTGGGTGCTGCGGAGTGTTGGTGTAGGGGGGAGGGGGGGAGGAAGGGGGGAGGACACACTGAACACCAAAGCAACTAGAAAGCGGACTGAAGTGGACTGAAAAGCTTAAGCTTGGAGCCTCCAGCAGAGAGACAACATCAAGTGTATATGATATTTCTTTTTTTGCATATTAACGAGTTTATGACCACTAAACCAGATGATTTCATTTTCTGTATACATCGTTTATTTAAGCCTCTGTGTTTTCTGAGGCATGGTTGTCGATTTCATCAACACATGTTTGCATTTTTTACGATTGTTTTGGGTGTTGAATGTGAAATTATAGATGATTTGAGAAACCTAAAGCTGGTCTATTACCTGTTGATCAAAGTGGTATAATTGAATTCTCCTTGATTTTATCGTGAAATACCCTACAATTATCTTTTGATTTCATCATATTCGTACAATCTAGTTATGCAATATATTCTAATTAGTTAATTGGATCTAGAAACACAAGCTGCAGTGGCTCTGTAAATTACATCAATAGGTTTGGTTGATGAAAACAGTATTTTAAGCAAACGGGAACAGTCCACTTCTAAATCTCCTCCAGTGGGAACCCAATGAAATCAATCAACAGCCGTTGATTGTGCACCGTAATTATTCCAATTAATTGATTTAAATAAATTGCTTGAGACAACTTAATCACTTGATGTTTGAAAATCACAAAGGTCAATAATCCACTTGGAAAAAAAAAAAAAGCTCAAAAGATAAGTCCTCTCCTGCTTCGAGGTTTGACGTCAAGAAATTAATATAATTACCCCAAAATTGTTTCTAAATCTTTTCGGATAGGAAGTCAGATGTGGGCTTATCGACTGTTCATTCCTCATTTAGCGGCAGAGTGGATGGAGTAACCGTTCTGATCCCTCCACATATTATTCCCTCTTCTCTCTTCTGCAGGCTCAGTGAGAGACGTCCGCATTATGAGGATTTGTCACCAAATTAAGAGTTTGACATCTGTAGTAATGCAGCCCCCCCCCCCCCCCCCCCCCTACCTTACTCAGAGTCCCTCCCAGCATTGTCCTCCCTCCTCTAATCCCACAAAGGAACTTCTGGAGGCATTCGTCGGGATTTGGCAGGAGTTTAGTCCCCGGAAATGGGAGGACAGGTTCATCAAAGCTCGCTGGCACCTCCTCCTCTTCCAGGAGCTGAATGGAGGAGGCCGTAATGAGCTGAAGGAGCAGAGTCCTGCTCTGATCTGAATGAGCGGGGAGGTGTTCTCGAGACCCGGTTGGGCGCGGGACTCAAACTGTTCCGCCTGGAATCCGGGACAAATCCCCGCCCGTGACATGAACCCCTCATCTGGGTTCACTGGCACAGTTCTGCCTCATTCAGAGCAAAAAAGGACCAAGCAGAAAAGGAAATAGCAGTTTGTGGAGCTCCCGTGAAGAGCCCACTCTTTAACCATGATCCTGTTGGTAAGAGTGGAGGGCATCATTGCCATCGCGTTGGAATGCCTGGCGTCAGTCCCCAACCGAAGGATGGCCGTCAACAACCTCTTGTAAAGTCCAGTTTTCCAGGTTTTCCTGCAGTGGGGCTCCGCAGCCAAACAATGCCCAGAGGAAGTGACCAACACCCGGGCCGCCGGCCGCTAATTGAATTCCTCTTAAAATAATAATGACACGGTGCGGGCCCCCCCGGCCGCGACTCAGAGGTGTTTACGTAGCGAGGGGTGGACGGGCCGCGGCAGCAGGGGCCCTATTGTTGGGGGGGGGGGGCCTTACCGGCGGCCCTCCAAGCGGGAGGGGAGGCACTGGGTTTAAACGTGGCCAACTCCAAAAAGGACCCCGAGGAGGATTACCAGGTTCCCAGCCGCATGGGGCTGCACCCACCGTAACGTCATTAGACGGCATTAAAGCGTTTCGCTTGTTCCTCCATTGTGGCCCCTCAGAACCCCTCCGAATCCGAGGGAGATTAGTCGACTAGCCGCTCTAATTGACAAACCAGGACTCGAGAGCGATTGTGGTACCAAAATGATGTTATCCCCGCCACGCCGCTTTGAACGTCGTAACAAGAGATGGAGTGGTTTGGGGAGGGGTGGGGGGGGGGGGGGGGGGGGGAGGCGGGATTAGATGCCGATAGTACGACAGAAAGATAAGAGTTAAGCTTTGCCTTCACAAGTGAGGGGTTTTCCCTTTATTTGTGTGTGATGATCCGTTTGATCCCCCAACATTCTGTTGAAGTCTCAAACGTTTTAAACGGATTCTGGCCAATTTTTGGTCGAATATTCTGATATCATGTGTTTTGGCAATATCAGCGCTGCCTCATTCTGATTACAAACGGCACGGGAATAACAATAAGGACGCATTAACATAACCCCGCTATTTCCATTTCCATTTTTCCTAGCCACCACCGGGAGGTCATTAGGGCCGGCGCACTCGACGACATTAGAACACACTCCACACCTAATCTATTGATTATTTCCCGTGGTCCACAACACTCCACTCTCCACTCCCTGCTGTATTCCAGAGAAGGGGACCATGCCTAATGTCCAGAGCGGGCGCCCATAGTCGGGGTGTGTAATTACAGGGTGATTAAAAGACTGGATGTGATGAATGAGGGACTAAGGGCCCCATGCTGCTCTGCTGGGGAGCCCAGCGAGGAGTCCTGGGCTGAATCAAGCTAATCAGCATTCAGAATTAAAACAGTCACAGTTGTTAGGGCGAGAGACAGAGAAACGAGTTAGAGAGTGAGAGAGGGAGGGAGGGGGAGAGGGAGACAGAGAGGGAGCAATAGAAAAAGAAAGAGAAAGAGGGTGGAAAGAAAGAGAGATAATGAAAGAGGGAGAGGGGGAGTGTGAAAGAGGAAGAGGCGGAGACAGAGAGAGAGAGAAGTTAGAGAGGGAGAGATAGAGAAAGAGAGGGACAGAGGGAGGGTGAGACAGAGAGAGAGAAGACGGAGAGGGGTAGAGAGAGAGAGAGAGAGGGACAGAGAGAGGGGGAGAGTTATTATGGAGTGAAGAAGCTTAACAGAAGGAATGTTGTAGCACCCTGCATAAATTAACAGCAAAGGCTCGCGCGCGCACACACACACACACACACACACACACACACACACACACACACACACACACACACACACACACACACACACACACACACACACACACACACACACACACACACACACACACACAGTCTGTCGTGGGCTTTGCCAAGACACTGGCACAAAATTAATGGAACAGTTTGTTAAACAATTGAGTAATTTACTGTCATTAAACTAAGAGTGTCATCGTAGGCTTCAAGTCAAACTTCCACACTGTCAACCCGCTTGGTCTGTACGTGGGGACTGTGTGTGTGTCATTTCTCCAGTACAGCCAGAACCATTTTAACAATACCATCATTTCTGTGGTAGAGGGGCCATCTCTGCCACATTACTATTGGCACACACACACCTGTTCATATACACACACCGCAGGAAACACACACACACACACACACACACACACACACACACACGCAACCCGACACAAACACACACACACACACATACAAACACACGCACGTATGCACCCCAACACAAATACACACGCACAAACAGACGCTAAAAATGTGCCATAGAAGTCTCCAGTGGAATTTTAAGAGAGTCTTCAGTGTATCGTGTCCTCCCCAGTGGACGACCGACCGCCTCACAAGCACCACTCAGCCTCCCATGGAAGACAAAGAGCCGTGTGTTTCCTGGTGGTGAGTTAGTAACGATTGGCAGTGGGAAGTGGTTAGGATATGTTGTGGCAACATGGGCCGCCCCGACTGGAAACCAAGAAGACGCCTCCATTTCTCACAAAGCAGGAAAACTGCAAAATGAATCACAAGTGATAAAAACACACACGCACAAACACACAAATGCATGTGTGCGCACAGACACACACACACTGACACACACACACACACAAACACATATGTGCACACTGAACCACATACACGTGCAAATACATACATGCACAAACACAGAACCAATACACACACCATACACAGCAAAGCACTCACACACACAAACACACACAATGAATACCCCATTCTGCCATTTATATCAAAGAACATATTAACGTGCACACATATCTACACAGGGACTTGCTGATTCAAAATGCAACCATATGGATTCACAACAAGTTAGGAAAGTCACACACACACACACACACACACACACACACACACACACACACACACACACACACACACACACACACACACACGTATTCATCATCAATTACACTCAACAACTCAGGTTTTTTTCCATATGGTACCCCCACACACACGACGACGCCGCGCACCGTCTCCATCTTTGTGGCGTGCTAACAGCTAGCGTGGAGGGACACCCAGGATATTGTTCCCAGGCGCTAAAATCACACAACGCGAGCAGGATAAGGTGTTAAAAGTGAACATACGCTTCTAAACAATTAACTTTGAGTCGAAGCAGGCGCAATGGAACATGCGCACGGATTAAAATAAACCAAATAAAAATAAACACAGAAATAAATAAATTTGATTTTGTTTGTTTATGAACCACATAGGAAGAAGAGGGGGGGTATTTTAACAGTAAGGGGAGGAGGGGGGGGGGGGGAATCGGGCGCAGGTTGCCGTGGAAACCAGTTTGATAGCTCGGCGAGAGGTAAGCGGGATTTTTTGTTTTGTTTTGTTTTGTGATTAGTTAAACTAAAGGGTAGGCAATTTGGATAAACCAGACAGAGCAAGCTAGATTTTGAAGGTATCCAACTGAAAATATGCCACACCTCATGTCCCTCCCTCCAAAGCCACTACCCCAAAAATAAGAGACTAGCTGGCTGAGTAAATGCAGTCAGTCGGACAGGTATGTAGACAGACAGGGAAGCCATCCATAAATTCATAAGGATTTATTGGACAGCTTATTGCAAGTGTGTGACCGCCACAGATACCAAATAGATTTCTCTCTTTAGTCAGCATTTGATTTATTGATTGCTGTCCATATTTCAGAGAGAATTTCAACAAACATGACATGAAAATACTTCTCAAATAAATGTCCTTCCCTGGCTTTAACGTGTGCCAGGAGGAAAAATGGCAGAAAAATGATTCCGTGAAGATACACATTCTGTGTTCATTCTGAAGCTTTCTCTGGGGTAGGGGAGTTTCCCTTCTCTTTTAGAGGCCGTACGGTTAGGGGGTTATATGATGTGGGCCTGTGAAGCCCTTTGATACAGTCACAGTGATTAAGGGCGGGACGAAATAAAACACACTCCACTTTTGGGACAAAGAGTAACAAGAGGAACTTATTTCAAATGGATAAAATCACAACGATGCCTGTAAAGATTCATTGCATGAAGGTGCAAAATCTATTTCCACCAAAGAGGCACACATTATATATTTATCATTTAATACGAATCAGTAGGCCTAGTCTAAAAAAACATGAGCTCAACATTAGCAGTGA
>NC_044057.1:23777736-23877736 GCF_902167405.1 Gadus morhua
TCTGTCTTGTTGGCCCATCTAGACATTATGTTCCCTCTACGTTCTCTCAATGGTCCTCTTTATCTTCTAAGGTTCTCTTTTTGTTCTCTCTATGTTCTCTCCATGTATTTCTTATGTACTCTATATGTTCCCTCCATGTTCTTCCTATGTACTCTATATGTTCTCTCCATGTTCTTCCTATGTACTCTATATGTTCCCTCCATGTTCTTCCTATGTACTCTATATGTTCTCTCCATGTTCTTCCTATGTACTCTCTATGGTCTCTCCATGTTCTTGTGTTTAACTATGTTCTTTCCATGTTGTTAAATTGCCTCTAAGGTATTTCTATGTTCTTATGTCCCCTCTATGTTCTTATATTCTGAAATGTTCTTCCTATGCTCTCTCTATGTCCTCGCCATGCTCTCATGCCATATGTTCCCTCTATTATTCTATGTTCTGTTATATTCATCCTATGTTATGTCTCTCTATGTCTCATGCATTCTCTGTTTCATGCGTCTCATCTCCACATCAGGTATGATGGTTACAAGCCCCCCCTTCCTTCACATCAGAGACAGCCGCTGCTGTTCTGCTGGGTAGGGAAGTGACTGTTAGCCTCCTTCAACATGCCCCCTGGTTGAATCATTAGAGAGGCTCTCCCCTTCAGAAACACTTCAATCAGGGGGCAAACTCGGCATCCTCTTGGCCCCATACTTTCTTTATGGGACCCTCTCTCTCTCTCTCTCTGGAGGAAGTGTTTGGGGAAGTGGTTGGTAGATGAGGTGTTGTAAGGGGTTGTAGGGTTTGAGGGCGTGTCTGCTGCTTATCTGATCCAGACCACTTTAGGAAGACACCTGTGGTATCCAGGGAGATATATTACCTGCTTAGTAACAGTCACTCCCCTCCACAGTTAGTGATGCAGCCCAGACCGGCTGTCGCACTGCTGCAGGCCACACTCACAGCACAGGAAGGAGAGGGGGAGAGAGGGAGAGGGAGAGGGGGAGAGAGAGAGAGAGGGAGAGAGAGAGAGGGGGGGGGAGAGAGAGAGAGAGAGAGAGAGAGAGAGAGAGAGAGAGAGAGAGAGAGAGAGAGAGAGAGAGAGAGAGAGAGAGAGAGAGTTAATCCAAGTTAAACTTCATGCACTTGTGAAAAACAGCAATAGAAAGTGTCTAACAAGGAAAACACAATTAGTTTAATATAAGTTGGCCGCGTGGTGTGGTTTGGTCTGGCTTGGCTAGGCGTGGTGTGATTTGGCCTTGTGTGGTTTGGTTTGGCTTGGTGCAGTTTGATCAGGAGTGGTCTAGCTTGGTGTGCTTTGATTTGCCTCTGTTGGGTTTGGTTGTACATGGTTTGGTTTGGCATGGCGCTGTGGTTTGGTTCAGCTTTGTGTTGCATGTTTGGATGTGGTTTGGTAGGTTATGCTTAAGCTTGTTTGGTTTTGAATGGCCTGGTTCGTATTTGGTTTAGCTTGGTTTGGTCTTATTTAGGAGGATTTGGCCAGGCTTTGGTTGGTCAGGGCTTGGCAGGGTTCTGTAGTTTTGTGTCTGGTGTGGTTTAGCGTGGTAGACTCGGGCTCGCTGGGGTTCATCCTTGGAGACTGTGGGAAGTGAAGAGTGAGTTTACCTGTCAGCCCTGGTCTTTGATCTGCAGGCTAAGCTGCTGGAGGCTTATTTACTCTACACCTTTATGACAGCTGTTCTGAGGGAGTGTGTGCAAGTGTGTTGGGGTGGGAGGTGTCTTTTTCTTGACTGCATTTTTGTCATATATTGTGCCCCTACGCATATGACTGAAAACCAATCCCTATGTCTTAAAGTACAGATTCATGAGAATGTAAAGCATGTATGTATATATGTATGTATGTGTTTGGGTGAGCCAATGTGCGTGGGTGAGTGTGTGGGCTTACACTTGCGCGCGCGCGTGCGTGTGTGTGGTGGGGGGGGGGGTGTATGTGTGGATGCATGTGTGAGTTTGTGTGAATGAGTGACTGGTCTGTGTGTGTGTGTGGGGGGGGGAGGGGGGGGGGAGGTGTGTGTGTGCGTGCGTGCGTGTGAGAATAATACAGGAAGAGCAAGACACAGTGTGGGGAGTTTGTGCATGTATGTGTGCGTGCGTGCGCATGCGCGCGCGTGCGTGCGTGCGTGCGTGCGCATGCGCGCTTCGGGGGTGTGGGGTTGAGGAAAAGGAGGGAGGGGAAAGGGGCATATCCAGTGCCCTCGGGCTCTTCCTGTGGTGATGGTGTAGGCTTTTACTTCCCCGTCTCCCCCCTACACACACACACACACACACACACACACACACACTCCCCGCACGCCCCAGGGCCTAGGGACGCCGGAGCTTTAACCAGGCCAAACGACTCCCCAGTGAAGACAATTAGCTCCTAAACAGCTCCCTGCTCACCACTGTTTGTTTGCAAGCTCTCTCGCCCGCCCTTTCGCAGATCCGCTGTCCTCTGTGTCTTCTGATGCTGTTCCTAACCACACTGAGTGGACACGGCAATGTCCGGACACACACACACACACACACACACACACACACACACGTGCACAAAAACACAGGCAGGTCAACACACACACACACACACACACACACACACACACAGGTGGGTTTGTGTGTGATTTGTTTGGAATGCTGTTGACGGGGGCAACAGAGAAGAACGGAACATAAACAAGGAGGAAGGCGGAAAAGTGAAAAGAGGTAAACAACGAAGACTGTTTCCTGTGACGAGTTGAAGTTAAGAGGCCTTACAACCAATAGTAATAACTTTATAAGCACGACTATGATCAAAAATCATAACTTGGGATGTAACGATGCATAATGAATCGGTTAGAAATAGATTCAAATGTGTGCATTAAAGGGACACTAATATTTTAAGTCATTTATTACCTCAAATCAACGCATTCATTGATAAATAAGTCCTCATTTTTGTAAAATTATCTCTGCAAAAAATCTCACTTATTCTCCTGAGCGAAGAATAATTAATATGAAGTTACATAGGACGGGTAAGCTTCATGAAGGCTTCCATGTTCTTCCGGTCTATGAACTGCCGAGAGGGACAAAAAGCACTACGTGGTACAGGAAATGCAAACGCGTTTTCACTCTGAGCCAGCGTGAATGATGACTGAAATAATTCCCTATCTTGCTCAAGGAATAATCACTCATACATCATTAGCTTACACTAATGATTCAATGCAGTTTGAAATTTGTTTGAAATAAAGAACCTCATCATCACTCGAATGACGCGATGAGGTATTATTGGATGTCATGACACAGCTTCTTGGCACATACTGCCCACCGTAGTTTTTGAACAAACAAGCACTATTAGTTTGAAGGCAATATACAATTGTACCACTAGATGGGAGTCAATTTTACACAGTGTCCCTTTAAAACGGGTGGAGATACAAAATGAATCCCGATAAAAAAATATAGCAGAGGGCATAATCAAAATTGTTTGCACGGGTTCGACGTCCTACGTCACATTCCGCTGTGGGTTGGTTATTCAGACGAATCGAGAGACATAGCGAGTCATTTTGAAACAGTGGATGTATCGACCAGCTTTAAGTCAGCAGAGTGGCAGCATTTTGTCTTCCCTGTGTTTACAAATGAAAACGGGGAGAAAAACACAGTGAAGACGAAAACAGCGTACAAAATATTCCACGAGGCTGATGATCTACACAAATAGCACAACCAACATGTTACAGCATGTCAACCGGCACCATAGTGAGACAGCTCAATTTGCCACCGTCTGCGCGAAAATTGCGAAGAGGACAAACCACACTGACAAGCAGATTTGAACTCCACTCACACCAACCAGTGCAAGGGCCGAGGAGATTACGAGGTGCATTAGTGTATTAATGGCAAAAGACAATAAGCCATTTTCTATTGTTGAAAAAGGAAGGCTTTCGTCTGTTGGTCACAAGCACAAGCTAATCATGGACATCGTAACACGCTGGAACATATGTCCGACCAAATGCACGTGAAATCGACACAATGGATAATTCTGACATCCGTGATGCTGAGGACATTGTGAAACTTCTTAAGCCTATGAAGCAGCCACCACCGTGATGAGGCCCAACGGTGTATGTCATTGTGCCCTTAAAGATGGATGGACATGATGGACCAGAGCACGGCAGCCGATAAAGAAGTCTCCCCTACAGTGAGTCTCATGAAGAAAGCAATCTTCAATAACCCGTCAGGTATGTTGGGGAACACAAGTGCACTGCATTAGACCCGAGATTCTCCATTCAACCTCATCTAAAGGAAGGCCAGCACCATGATGTGTTACAGGCATAAGGAGAAAGCTGCTTACACGACCGACCTCCCTGTGGAGGAAACAGATGAGGGAGGTACCGGTACCAGTTCCCCAAGAGCAGCTGGCTGACCAGGCAGACACAGCAGAAGCTGAGCTTCAACAACCCCATCCCAAGAAGACAGCGCTAGAAGATGACCTAGAAGGGACTTTCAATGATCCGGCAGGGGCAGCACAGATCAGTTACATGAGTGGGATTGAGGCAGATAATTGTTCGCAAATGTCCATAACTAGACGCCACCTGGTTGGCTGCCACAATCCACCTAGGTTTCTTATTTTGGGCTCCTCCAGACCAAAGACAAAGGGTGGGGGTGTTTAAAATCTGGTTTATTGAAACGGTTTGATACTGAGCATGGCGAGGTTGCTCCGCTGCCATCCAGGAGATATCCCCAGTGCATGTCGAGATGACTACTTTAGCCTGTGCACACTGATAACTCAATGTGCAACAGGTGTGCAGCCTCACAGAGCCCCAGAGTCCAGTCAGACTCGGACAGGTAAGGCTGCTCAAACCAGCCATCGTCCACACACACTCCCACTGTTAGATATAGAAGTGAAACACCTATTTCAAGATGTCCACTCAAGTGGTGGAAGGAGAATGGTAAGATGTACCGACAAAATTCGCCTCCAGAAAAGGCATACCTCACCACAACAGCCACTTCTGTCCTTAGTGAAAGGTTTTTTTCAGCTGCAGTGGACATTGTTTCCTTAAGAAAAACATGTACATTTCAGGCAGCACAAGTAGGACTTAGTTTATTTATTTTAAGAGATTATTTTATCTATTTCGTTATTTTGATGTGGCATAATTTTTTAAAATAAGAGATAAGCTCAATTGAAATTTCAGTTTCACTGTTGACAAGGATGCATAGATTGTTTTGCCCAGTTCATCAAATTTTTTTTTATTTTGTTGAAAATCGTATCGTGAACTTAAAATCATGAATTTTAATCGCATTGTGTGTATCGTTGCAATACCCTAATAATAACCAATGTGACGAAAAGCAATAACACCAATCATAATCCATTCAATTATCATAACCAAAAACCACAACTAAACCAAAACTATCAGAAGGATCAAAACCAATTACCAGTTATCGTAACCATATTGAGGATCACAACGACATACTATGGTCAATCATAACCATGACCAAATAAGTAAAAATCAATGCAACTATCACAACCAAATTATAACCACTACCATAACTATAAAGTCAGTTAGTCCACAGACAGTGACAACACTGCAAACCCCCAAAACTACAAGTGGAATACCAGCAGCATTATCGCCCCGGGATGAGAGCAGTGTTCAAACAAGGTGTTGCTGCCATATCCTCCTCTCTGACAGGAATGTGAGGACTTGTCAGATGAAAGCACCTGCCAAGTTGATGCTCAATCAGTCTGACATGGTTACAGTAAACTAGTGTGCGTGTGCGTGTGTGTTAGACACAAGCATGGGAGATAAGAACACAAACATTTGCATAATTTTTTAATGTACATTGCGTGTGCGACTGTCAATTTTTGTGATTAATAACAATGTGTTTGTGGCGGTGTGTGTGCATGCTTAAATGCAGAAGGGAACCATTGACTTTGATTTTTTCCAAGTGCATCTTTGAACGCATTTGTGTATGTGTATGCGCATGCATTTGTGTGTGTGTGCGTGTGTATGCATGTATACTTGCGTGGATCCATGATCTCTGGTTGGTGAACTGAAGTGAGTGGAACAACAGGAGACGGAATAACGGATGTGTTTTCTTTAGATGCAAGTGTATTATCGAAAGAACAGATAGATGAAATACAAGTCGGTATATCTATATGCATGTGATGCATCGCAAGGTGTTTTATAGCATAACTGATTGTCATCCTGCCTTGACTTGACCTGGCACTCACCGTGTAAAATTGGATATTTCAATATGTAGTTGTAGCCTGGTGGGCAAGCCCGCGGTCGTCTCTTTCCATTAGGACGGACCTAGTCAAATTTGGCATGAGGGCTGGTGTGATTAGCAGAACCACTGATGCTATGCTTTCCATTGCAATGTCCACTGTCCTCTTTCCACGCCCCTTCTCTCTTCTCTTCGTTCCTTCTCTGTGTTCTCTCATCTCCTGACCCGAGTTCTCGGAATGATGGATCTGGGTTCAACAAGGCCTTTGCTGTCGTTTCTATCTGCCCCAATGGTTCCCCAAGAACAAGGTTCAAGACGAACCAAGGTTGAACATTTACTTGGCAGATGCTTTTCTCCAAAACCCCTTTGTTATTTAAACTGTACGTTGTTAGGGATCCAGGAGGTTAAGGGAGTAAGGGAATCTTGCTCAAGGATGTCTCCAGGTTAGGTTATGGTCATTTGGGATTGACTGCAGGAACTATCATGCCTTATCTTATCAGAGGCCTTAAACACTGGTTTGGAAAGAGCACTAGTATCTTCTTTGTAACACTGTGTCTATGTGTGCTCAGAGATTGCTTCAAAAACATTGAATAATTACATATTCATTACTATTACTTATCAACCGTATTTATCATTTAGTATTGGAATGTATTGCAATGACACGTCTTTCTAATAAAAATTAATCCGGCCGAGATGAAAAACAAGGCAACATAGTGCAATCAGGGCTTAAACATATCTTTCTCACACGGAGGTTTGAGAAATGCCGTGTGTTCGTGTGTCTGTGTGCGTGTGAGTAGAGGTGGTGTGAGAGCATATCGATGCCTTCCACGGTCGACCCAATAGGTGAGTGAGTGTGGTTGGGCCCCGAGCCTTCCCCCTAAGCGCTTATTTATGTGCTGTAGTTGAGGACAAATTGCTGCAGGAGGCAAGTCATTAGCTAAACGCAGCGTCCGACCGACATGTTCGTGCCTGCATGGCAGCTATGACAGGTATGAGCACTGCAATGCCCCCTGGGCTACAGGACACCCCGAGAGAGAGAGAGAGAGAGAGAGAGAGAGAGAGAGAGAGAGAGAGAGAGAGAGAGAGAGAGAGAGAGAGAGAGAGAGAGAGAGAGAGAGAGAGAGAGAGAGAGAGAGAGAGAGAGAGAGAGAGAGAGAGAGAGAGAGAGAGAGAGAGAGAGAGAGAGAGAGAGAGAGACTTTATATAGACCCATACAGAGAGGGAAAGAGGAGAGATACATATATCTTTATATTTGAATGTCTATATACATTTATAGAAACGTGTAAATATATAAACACGTATAAATATATATGTAGAGAGTGTACGAGAGACACTGTCTTATTACATAGCAAGCGAGACAGACACCGTCTCTTCGAGAGATAGAGAGACTTTACAGAAATAGAAGGAAAGTTTGAGTACATTAATCAATTATCAAATTATTTTTACTGAACTTGTTTTTTACCTATTCATATTACTTTATTAATCCTTTGTTTAATGTTTAAACTGCTTTGGCACTCTGCTTTGTTTGATGTCAATAAAGGTATTTTGAACATAGAAAAAAAGAAAGAGACACACACACAGACAGCTTAATGAAGTGTACAAACAAACATGCACGCACACGCATAAATACTCACACTCACTCTGATGGTTGTACCAATGTGCTTTTGCAGATACAATTAATTACACAAAAGATAATTAATAAAATAATAAACAGGACAATTTACTGTTCTATACATTCATGAATAAACATATATTAGAATAAATAACTGACTATATTCTACTGTATTGCTCCAGTGTATTACAATATATAGTAAAACTATACATCACTTAATTATACTGTAGAACATTGTTCTGTATTTTCTGGTACACAGGAGGGATTTTTTTCCAGTTCAAGCTACCAGAATATACAGATCAATGTACTACAGTACAAGTTCAGTTATACAATATAAGCCTAATGCATGTGTGTAGGCCTAAATATATACTGTACTATCTACAGTAAACATTTCCATTATGCCATCACTTCAGAATCTTAAATGTCCTAGATGTGAATCGTTACATCGTATTCATCTCATTTGACAATTTATCTTAACTCATACAATCAAATCAAAGATTACATGTTAAGAGTCCTTGAAAAAAGGTTAAAACTTTGGCAGGGAATGGTCAAGAAATCTGGGTACCATAGCGCAGAGATTCACAGTGTTTGCTGAGTGGGCAGCAGAGCATATACCAAACCTTAAGAAGCCCTAGAATTAACAAATGGTCAAATGTTTACTCATGTTTCAATGCCTCACTATTTAGCCGTAATGGCTGCAGATTTATGTTTCCTCTGTTTTTAAGAGTAGCCACATGTAGGAATTGTAGATAACACCAATGTTAGTTATTTGCTTTTTCATGTCTTAAAATGACCCATGTGGGCCCTGAGGCTGGGATGGCCAGTGGAGGAACAATGCTTTAATGCATCATTACTAACCATAGAGGGGTAGACCAGTAGAGGAGCAGACAATGAACCGGACCCACCAAACCTCTGGCCTGGCGTTTGGCAATGCCTTCCATTAAGTTTGTATTGGACGTGTTACCGCATGGGACAAGGGACTGCGTTGAAGGGGGCGGTACAAAAGGTTGAATTTGCAAAATGGGAGCGTAGTCATTTCAGGAAGGACTGGCGGACCATGAAGACTCTTGTTGTATTTAATTTCCTGGTTTGACGCTCTGCCGTCATCCGAGTGGTAAACTCTCACAGGCAGTCACTGGAAAGGCTGTGGGGTCGCGCGTGGTCAACCACCAGGTCACTGGTTTGGCGGGAAACGCCTTGCTGTTCAGACCGCCGCTCAGACCGATTGCACCTAGGGCCTAACGCGTCACCATGATTGTATCGGGTTTTTTTATGCTCGATTCCCTCCAGAGTAGGGCCCGACCGATTCATCGGCCTGCCGATTTAATCGGCCGATTATAGCCTTTTTGAAAATAATCAACATCTGCCAAAAAGACGTCGATTACAACCGATTATCCTTTTTTTTTTTATTGTTATTTATTTTTTTTAAATGTTATTGCGCTTAGTATCCTGCAGATTGCGCTCCTACTCGCCTTCCTAACTAACAACTTTAGCTGGAGTAAAAAAGAGGAGATTGAATTTTACCGTACAACATGAAAGCACGCTCACCTCACCAATGTACACAAGACGCGTTGTTTGAGCATGTTGTGCCTGTTTTTCTTTAGGTCCCAGGCCATGTTAATTTGTTTTACTGTAGACCTTAACAGTGAGACCATATTGCTCAGCACGCACATTTTAGTCACTGCTCACAAGCGCAGCACATTGGGAGTTAGTTATTTATTTTACATTTTACATTACACTCATTTTTGACTGTAAATGTGTTCTAAAGCACTCAAAGGTTCTGCATTCAATTCACATATTCTTCAAAAGTGTTTAAAGTATATTTAAGGTATCAAAAACTACGGTTTATATGCTTTTTTTTGTTTTGTTTTTAATCGGCTGATTAAATCGTAATCGTAATTTTTCTCTGAAAATAATCGGCATCGGCACTCAAAAAACTATCAGTCGGGCCCTACTCCAGAGTAATATTTGTATTGAAGAGCTCTAAAAGTTAACCCCAAACACTCTTTATTATTGACATGTATTATGTTCGCACAAACCCTTTGGGGCAGGAGTTTGTCTGGTTTCCCTGTGTTCATGTGGGTTTGCCACCGGGGGTTTCGTTTTCCCGCACGCTCCATGAAGGCTCACGGCTCGGGGCCCACCAACCGCGTGGTCCCGCGGGGTCTGGCCTCCCCACAATCTCATGCCCCGCACGATACATACGAAGTGAGTGGGAGGCACCGCCTAATGCGAGGTCACACATTTGGCGATGCCAATTAATGCCAAATAACTGGCAGTTTTTCATACTTTCTGCGCCCGCTTGTCTACGAGGGCGACGTAAATGTTGTCCTCCGCCCACATGCTCCCTATGGTGCGATCTGATGCCCCCCCCCCCCATGGTTTGGCCTGACTGCAATGCAATTATATGAAGGAAAGCAACTACTATAAAATATATTTATTAACAAATGTTCCAAAAGGGCATTTGTCCCCCTTCAATATACAATTACTATTACTAATCCATTTATTATTTTATTAATTTACATGTTTATACATTAAAGATCCCATGGCATGCTACTTTATGGATGCTTTAATAAAGATATTAGTGGGACCCTAATAAAGCTTTCCCCAAACGCGCCGTTTCGTTGTCTGTAGCTTTAATGCAAATGAGGAGGAGAGAGGCGGGTCAAGGAGGAGGGTGGGGGTGTGGCCCTGAGCAGCTTGCTGACAGGGTACCATGCGCTCTGTCTACAGTGGATGTATCCAGGGCCGTCGGACTGCGGGGACAAAGGGGACAGTTGTGGGGGGGCCCAAGGCAGAGGGGGGGCCCATGACCAAAAAAAAAATGAAAAAAATTATTTCACCTTTTTTTTTTTTTTTTTTTCATCCCCCCCCCCCCCTTGTTGCCATTGCCACCGATTGGGAGACAATCGGTGGCAATGGCAACAATCCCTTTCTCCTTCATTTAGCGGTTCATGTAGGCCTACTTCAGGGAGGCAAAGCCGACGTGTTATGCGCCATAACACCAACAGCAGAACGGTTATCCAAATAACAAAGAAGTGTACAACACTTGTGTTACAGTGTGTTTATAGGTCAACATTGGGAGATCATAAATATTTCGTTCAAATGTGTTCAACATTTGCACTAGGCATCCTGCTCTGTTCACCCATGGGTAGGCCCTACTTACAATTTCAAGAGCAACACGGCCATGGCAAGTCAGCATCCGATTTGCAGTCTTCTTTTTCTTTCAGTTCACGCTATTCCTAAGAAGCTCGCCCAACGTTTACTCGTGTCTGGCCTCTGTCGGTCAGTCTCCCTTTTCTTTCTCCGACGTTGAGTTTCTCTGTCTCTTTTTAGTCGGCTGATCCATGATGAATGTAACAATCCTTTCGCTACTTGTGTTCATATCTAGCCGGTTCCGTGTTTGTGGGTCTGTAGTGCCGTAAAGCAATTCGGTGCTTCGCGAGACCCGAGACTCCCGCGAGAGTGGACGGCGGGTCGCCGGCAGAAACTTGCCTATTCCCCTTTTTCCGCCAAGATGCGCTAGGGGGAGTCGAAACAGCGACCAATCGACCCATAAAGTGTTACAGAACCATCACAATGACTCTTAACCTGTTATGTTGATGTAAATAATTAAGCCAAAACAGACAGCGAAACGGTGCGTTTGGGGAAAGCTCAATGTGCGACTGGCACGTCGTGGCCTATAGGCCTAGGCCTAATTCTGCACCACGGCTGAATTTCGGGAACGTCTTCAAATACTGTGTTAGGGGCCCACTAATACCTATATTAAAGGATCCATAAAGTAGCATGTCATGGGACCTTTAAGGGACGGGTCGATGCGCATAAAAATAGACCTGAATTTGTTAACCTTAACATTTTGCTCCTCGTCGCTGTAGCAGTTCATTGATTGAGGGCCGTCCCCACAAACGTGTGGTCTGACGTTTGACACTATATTCAATTTGTATTGGACGAGTTATCGAGTGGGCCAACTGTGCTTGTGGGAAACGGCTGGAGGATGCGGCACGTTGACGGGTGGAGACAAAAGTTGAACTTCAGTTAACTTTATGCAACTTGAACAATTGGACAGTCGACATTAATGAGTAATGGCGGACCATACTGACTCTTGTTTGAATTTAATTTCCTGGTTTTAAACACTTCATCAACAAATTGGTAAACTCCCGCATGCAGCCACTAGAGCGTGTGTTGTGGCGATGCCACACAATCTCTATCGCGAGGCCACGCGTATGTGCGGGGCGGGCGGTTATGCTCTTGTGTTTTCCTGAACGAAAAACAGGTGTCACTGAAGCTTATTGTGCCTGTACTAAACCAAGCAATACTCAACCCCAAATAAACAAAGCAGACAAAAAATAAATATAAAATAAAGAAACACAAGAGCATAACACCGACACAGAGACGGAACATTTTGTCAGGCATTTCTCTGTAACTCACATCGTATATATCTTCCAAATGTATTTATTCCCATGGTTTAACATTTGACTTTCAAATCTTTCAATTTTTTCTCATTTATCTATAAACTCTTTTTTTCTAACTCTTAAAGTCTAAATTGGTATATGCTACTTTAATTTTAAAATCAACCATGTCCTTACATTTGAGTTCACAAATAATGGGTTGGTTTGGTCTTGATAGTCGGCCTTATTCACAAATCTTACATAATTCTTCTAACATTCTAAAGTTGCTTCAAGCTTTTCACTGACCATAATTAATTTGTGTCATAGGCAGAAAAAGCCAATATGTTGGAATATTGGGGAAACCTAGCTGTCTGCAATTTGAAAATAAAAGGTATAGGCCATCTCCATTCTTGTCGACAGGAAAGCTGTTTTCATTGTGTGGATATTGCCAGATAAGGATAATGGAATTTGTGTCGACGGATCCGCGATCCACTTAATATATAGTGACATATCAACGGAATAGTAGTCACTAGACTTTTTGATCCTGAACTTGTTATCAATAAATTGATTTTCATACTGTGGACCAGAGAGGAAACGTTTTTGGCTGTCGTCCACACCTTCCATGTTACTCGGCTCAGCATCTCATTCGCTAACGTCAAACTTTTAGATATCGCCATTGGTTCGTTTTGAAGAATTTTGTACAATAGGCCTACTCCTTCTTGTTACATCTCATAATGTCTATCAATTAATTTTTAATTTCATATTAATTTCCAATTATTTTGTTCTACTTTAAAGGTTATCCCTGTAGACTGTATTTTTCGTCTTGCCCCTTTAACAACAACTACACATCTAGGACAACCAGAGATGAGCAGAGGGAGAATTCCGTGGGTCAAGAGCCTAGAGAGGGGCTCGGGACAGCAAAGGGCCCTGGGATGCTCCAATGGCGTAATTTGAATAAGAAACTAATCAGAACTTTACAGTCTGCCGAAGTTGGCTTTAGAAGGAACACAGTGACCTCTAGCGGCACAATACAGGCGTAACTGGATCCGATTTTTGGATGTGATTCAACTAAACGAGGGAGAATGGGGAAGAGACCAATGGCATACCGTCGTCTACATTTAGAACACCCCATGATTTGAATCCAACAGGAATAACAAAGAAAAATAAATGCGAAACATATACCCATATTTGCCTCAAAAATAATCGAACGGTTTAACATGTTGAATTGAACACACATCAACAACAGCTGCAAAGCTGGGGCACATATGGGGTGTGACAGGACGAGGGAGCCAGCAGGCCATCTGTATACCCTGAACAACACCACGGGCCTTTGGGGTTTGGCGATCTCAACATCCCCTGCCTGAAGGACGGACTACGATGCATCAACTGCGGAAGCCAAATATTAGGCTACTCTCAACCAATAAGAAGAACGCAGGTCGATGCTGTGATGGCTTACAAAAATACGTAACGCGTAGGCTTAATAGGGGAGTTCGGAAACCTTCGCCTAGTTTGTCCCGTTAAAATATCTTCAACAAAAAAAAAAAAATTATAACAAAAAAATATATTCTTCAAACAGGTGAAGCCTGAAGAATTCCAGCCACGAGTCCATTATCTTCCACTTTCGCAGGCGGTTTGTTTTATCGGGTAGGCTATGGGCCTACAACACCCACACAGAGGAAGAATAACAAATAAATAAATAAATAAATAAAGAAAGACACACACACACACACACACACACACACACACACACACACACACACACACACACACACACACACACACACACACACACACACACACACACACACACACACACACACACACACACACACACACACACACACACACACACACACACACACACACACACACACACACACACACGAACGAGGGAGAGACTGTCACTGCACCTTTCGCCCTCAAAGCTGTTTCCCCCAGGGTGCAATTTTCACCTTTTTGTTCAAACCACCCGCGACAGAAAAAACACCTCCCTGCCACGAATAGCAGTAACCTGCACTCCTGCGAGCGGTTTTGAGTTCAACTCTAAATCCCAATACGGTGATTAAAACGGGTTATCCTTTCATAATAAAATAATGTTAAGTGTACTAAAAAATAAGGAAGTCGACATTAGCAGCTCACGCCTATTGAAGAGACGAATACACCGGAGCAGATGTAACACATTATTTTCGGCGGTTGTTAATGGATATAGGGATGATTGTTCTATTAAGAAATAATTAACAAAAACGTATAAAGTGGATGGGAAAGAAGTCGGCGTGGTTAATAAGGCACCCAGGGACAGGACTTAGGCGTGTGTTGGAGACGGGCGTCATGTGGCGTTATGTTCAGCTTCAGGAAGGAATGTTATGTTAGCCTATTAGTTAATTAGTGAGCTTTGGTTTTTTATTTTCCATTATTATGGCAGCTGCATGTAGGCCTATTTATTCCAACTGGCTTTTATGACAATATGCGATGGTTTCTGCGTTTTGCCGACTAGAAATAATATAAATTCAATATAATTGACATAAATAATTAACCTTTTATATGTTATTAGCCTATAATATGAAGGCTTGAAGCTATTTAGAGACGAGACCTACTGTCTTGGATGCTTCAATGTATATCCTAAAATAGTAAGTAGGCCTAGCTTAGACCACATCGGTTATTATTTGATTTGAGCGTAGGCCTTTAGGCCTATACCGTTTTATATCAAGAGTATGCTTACACTGAAACCACATTTTGAAACTTAGTATAATCAATAGCCAATTGAATATTAAAGTTGACCACCAAAAACTTGGTGGTCAAGTTGATGCTGAAATGAAGTCACGACGCACGGTGGCAAAGAGTCAATGGTGAGGAAACGCATTTGTTCTGCATTATGGTTTTCTAAACAGCGCTATAGGCCAACTGAAAAAAAAAAAGTGTTGTTTGGTGCCAACATCCATTGATCCGTTTCCTAAAAGCCCGCGATTACAACGAGGAAAACCGGCGCAGAAGGCGGCGTTGTCCTCATTCCTGTGGGAGCGTTGCTTTGGGACGCAACATGGCGTGTGCTTCCTGAATAAATCAGGACAGGGAAACAAAAAAACAAAAAACAATTGACTGCAGCGCCGGGATCCCGGCGGGAACAATAAGATAAGACTTAACACGAGCAAGATCAGCGTCTACCCAGCCGAGGTTCTTGGTAGTGGATCGGTGGTAGGGAGGCCGTGGTCCATCTTCAGCTAATGGCTCCGGCGGGACCTGACGTGGTCTCAAATAATATGATCCCTAGAGGAATTAAGGCTGACAACATGACCCAACGGGCAAGGCTGCTGCCGGCCAATAACTCGTAAGTTCTCTTTAGTCAAAATTCCCACCCATCTGTGAACTTCAAAACCATTTAAATATTTGTTTTTTTACTTAAGTAAATGCTATGCAAATTAATCGAGGCTAAATTGCTCTTGGACAGGACCTCGCTCGATTTGGGACCCGGGGCAACCTAAAACCGGGGGGAATCTAAAAGCTAGCCTAGTGTTGCAACACACACACCCCTGGAAACGTGATCTCGGTGCGCCTGGGAACCCGAGTCCTGTGTGTAGAAAACCTTCATTAGCCGGTCTTCACTTCACAGGGTCATTAGACGACAGAAACCTGGGATTACAGGCTAACTGGCCTTAAACGCCCATGGTTTATTCCCTAATGTGCCAACTAAAGCCCGCTCATCAATCACACCGCGCGGCAAAAACACCCCTATCTCCCGCGCCGAGTCCGCGGGATCTCAGCGGGCCACACATTCCAGGTCACTCCAAAGGGTTGCGGGGCTGGCAGAGAAACACCGCGAAGGCTACAGCACAACCTTTGGAGAATAATGCGCAATATTCCCTAGGAAGAAACCCAAATGTCTTATAGAACATCGTTTGTATGAATCATTAAAGCACGTTTAGTCAAATGCACGAACACGCGATTAGTGACATGCGCATTCGTCCTCGTGGGAGATAAAATGATCACATCGTTGAAGGCTTGATCCCAAAACTTAATTGCCTCAACACATTAGGCCTACGACATTACCGATGGGGTATTTTACTACAAAATATATAATAAGCTATGTTGTGGACCCAGCAGTCACTCGTTTACGGCTGTTTTATAACTCAATTCAAAGTAAAACATTTCATTGGTTAAAGACTAACCGCCAACGCCGACATTACTTAGCATTTTACTGTTGCCAAGTGTAAGAAGTTGGTGGAGCCTTCTGTAAATTATGGTATTTAAAAACTGGAGCCCGATTGTTCACACACACACACACACACACACACACACACACACACACACACACACACACACACACACACACACACACACACACACACACACACACACACACACACACACACACACAAATAGATAATACAACATGAGTGAACTCTGAAGTATTTTATAAATACATTCCAGTATTCCATCTTACCTTCCCAATAGCGCACCCATCACTTGCACTTTAGCACCATCAGCTTCCCGTTTCTATCCTGTAGTACCCTTAGTATTAACATAACCATTCAAATCACCAGTTATTCAACAACACATTAAATACCAAATGTTTTGCTTTAACCTAAACCCTAATGTTCTGTCGTACATGCGCCGAATACAAGGCAGATGGTGGTGGTTTGAACCACGTCACACCAGGCAGCTCAAGACAGGTTGTTCCAGCAGGGAACCGTAAAAAAAACGCTGTGGGACAAACTGACGCACAGAAGAAAGCTGGAGAAGACAGTTGTCAGCTTGCATGTTCTTTTAAGTCTCCCTGTATTAAGTATTTTTTCATTGATAATGAGGCCTCAAGGCTCAGAGTTATCCATCAGAAGTCGTCAGCGACAAACTTTATGAAATACACTATCGCAAAAACACAGAGTTGTCTGGCCTGATGTCTGGAATACTGTATGGTGATGAACAAAATCAACCGACAAATGGGTTACATTTAGGCTCGGCATATTTACAAGTAAAAGTACAAACCGCAGCGTATTCTCCTGTTTGTGTCTGGCTCATACCGAGCCGTTTAGATATCCGTCAACATGCTGGCTTCATGGCAGGTCAAATGTCAGATCACTTGCCGGAGATCTGGCATGCATTTGCACTAACTAACAAAATAAAAAATGAATCAGCGAAACCGTATAAAGCATGTCATGTGCGAGCACACCTGAGGCCCGCAGAAGTGCTTATCACATCCTCCCCGTTCGGTTTGGTTCTGCTCGTAAAAGGTACCATGCCAACAGCCAGTCTATCATGGTTCTAGAGTCCGGGCCGATTTGAGATGCTGCATGGTTGGGTCAGCATAGTT
Source organism: Gadus morhua (assembly GCF_902167405.1). Classification (NCBI taxonomy): domain Eukaryota; kingdom Metazoa; phylum Chordata; class Actinopteri; order Gadiformes; family Gadidae; genus Gadus; species Gadus morhua. The sequence goes on from NC_044057.1 coordinate 23,795,195, forward strand.
CAGGTCCTGGGAAGACTCTGGGTTTTCAGAGAAACGCCTTAGAACGACCGTAACCAGGGTACCGAGAGGTCCATCTTTGGTGCACATCCAACCAAACAATTCTGTTTGCATTTCAAGAATACTCCAGTCTAGTCGTCTAGCCTTGGGTGAATGCAGGACTTTCCCCGCAGATGATCTAGCCCTGTTCTGCAGACGAGGGAGTGTGTTTAAAGCACAGGGGAGTGTTCCTGCACTGCTCCCATGGGCCGCGCGAGATGGTCCTGGAAGTTTGTAGGCAGAGGCATCTAGCAGGATCCCCCCCCCACCCCCCTGCCCTGAGAAACACTCCTTCCAACACTCCAGACCCACATACAAGAGGAACTGTGGCTGGAAGCCCGTGCTGCCGTAGTCCAGACCCACTGCTGAAGGACCGCATTTGATAGATAAATGAAAAACATTGACTTTTTAGCAGGCCGCAACAAGCTTGTTGTGGGTCTACTCTTTCCTCCATGTTCTGCTGGGTGTGTGTGTGTGTGTGTGGGGGGGGGGGGGGGTCGTTCTAGGCCATGAGGCACCAGGGTGTGAGGTTCTGGTCGCAATCCAGCTTGGTGTTGACGATGGTGCAGGGGGCTCCACTGATGGTCACCTCCTGTCTGGAGTCCACCTGGTACAGCAGGTTGGTCAGCCCCCCCTCGGGGTCCACCTTAAACTGCTCCTGGGGGGGGGGAGGGAGCAGAGGGAGGAGGGAGCAGAGGGAGGAGGGGGAGAGGGAGCAGAGGGAGGAGGGGGAGAGGGAGCAGAGGGAGGAGAGGGAGAGGGAGCAGAGGGAGGAGGGAGCAGAGGGAGCAGGGGGAGAGGGAGCAGAGGGAGGAGGGGGAGCAGAGGGAGGGACAGTGAGAGAGAACGACACAAGAGACGCACCGACAGGTGTTTCCCATCATTGGGACAAGTCACATCCTTGTGTGACATTTTAAAGATCCAATATCATGCTTTTTTTAGGGTTAATAATTGCATTTGGAGGTTCTACAGGAAAAGGGTTACATGCCTGTATGTTAAAATACCCCTTATTATTCTCACACTTCTCATTTCTGCAAAACCAAGTTCAGCAGCTTTCAAAAACGTTCTGTTTTGTTTAATGATTAAAGAAATACATAACCGGTGGAGACATGAATCTGTATTGAAAGAGTGTCACATATTTAGTCGATTAGTAACATCAATTTCAATGTTTTTTGCCTTGCCGTATTCAGTCACTGCTATGAGAGGAGAGAGAGAGAGAGAGAGAGAGAGAGAGAGAGAGAGAGAGAGAGAGAGAGAGAGAGAGAGAGAGAGAGAGAGAGAGAGAGAGAGAGAGAGAGAGAGAGAGAGAGAGAGAGAGAGAGAGAGAGAGAGAGAGAGAGAGAGAGAGAGAGAGAGAGAGAGAGAGAGAGAGAGAGAGAGAGAGAGAGAGAGAGAGAGAGAGAGAGAGAGAGAGAGAGAGAGAGAGAGAGAGAGAGAGAGAGAGAGAGAGAGAGAGGCAAAAGCGTTGGGGGCGCCCCCTGGTGGCGGCCTTAATTAATGAAATTTAATGAAATAAGCGAGTAATAGGGGTGGGCAAAATAATCTATTCTTCGATGCATCGCGATTCTTTCTAGAACGATTCCGTCTCGATGCAGATAATTAATAATCTGCATCTAGTTCACCAGAGGGAGGATTTTAGCATTTTTTAAATTATTTAATTTATCTTCCGTGCGTATTGGCCAATCGGATTTGTCTTGACACGATTGCGATTCAGCCTACGCATAGAATGCACGCAAACTCACAGCCAGACACAAGAAGTGTATTGTTCTGCATTGTTCATAGAAAGTTGTGTGTGTGTGTGTGTGTGTGTGTGTGTGTGTGTGTGTGTGTGTGTGTGTGTGTGTGTGTGTGTGTGTGTGTGTGTGTGTGTGTGTGTGTGTGTGTGTGTGTGTGTGAGAGAGTGAGTGAGTGAGTGAGTGAGTGAGTGAGTGAGTTTGTGTGTGTGTTTTAAGACAATGGCGTGTGTGTGTCTAGCTGCGTTTACATGGACACTACTGATCCGATTAGAGTTCTAAACAGAATTGATCTATTCCTATCATGCAATCCGAATGTACTGTATAGATGGCAAAGTGTTAAGCGTATGTCCGTATGTCTCTCGGTTGAAAAATGTATTGGTAACGTGTGTTTTGTCAGATGTTTGACCAGACGACTTCAATGAAACCAACTGAAAGTAGTAGAAAGGAGTGGCTGCATCCGGCATTACACGAAAGCTCAACTTGACACCCCCCGCGACTTCTGCATTCCAGCAACGCCCACTGCACGTCACACTATTACAGAAGTAATAGTGAAAGCTTGAAAATACTCGCCCTGGCTCGGCCTCATAAATCCCCACTAATCCCTCGGGAGTGTGGTGCAATGTGCAGACTTGATGGTATGGGCAGATTTAGATATGAAGTGGGTTAAAGCAGGATTTCCAGGTGTAAAGATAAGGCAACAGGCCGCTGCTATGAAGAGGGGCACCTGTTTCTGCGAGGCGATCCGCTTCTGGTCTCTCTTCCTCCAGGCCGGATCATGGATGTGTCTGAAGGTCTTGTAGGCTGTTGTGATTCCGCTGGGCCTGAACAACTGACCAGGGACAGACAAAACCATTTGAAAACAAATTCTACACTTAATTTTATTTTATTTTTTTACTACTTCACATTTATTTGATTAGGATTTTAAATACATCGGAAGAGAGAAAGGAAAGTCAGGTACAGAACAGAGGGAAGAACATGCATCGTAAGACGGCAGGTGGGATTTATGACTGATGAGATCAAATATCTTCATATATACATTGAATACGAATGATTGAATGAGCACGACAATCTTTTTAGATATTCATATTTAAATAACCATCAATGCATGGCTTCATTCAAACCAATAAAATTTAAAAGGGGTTTTACCTGCAACCCAGCCTTCCTCAGTCTTCGGTAGAACTCGTCATCCTCTCTCCCCCAGCCCCAGAAGCGGTTCGACATGCCGTTACACTAGGGGAACAGAATACGCGTTACGCTTTGATGGCGCTCGTGTGATTACGTTCTAGCAGTAGCATGTTATCACAGTAACTTGCTTAACTTTCTTACAAGGGATGCACCGAATATTCAGCCACCGAAAATGTTCGGCCGAAAATGGCCCAAAACATAATTTTCGGTTTCGGCTGATGGAGTGAAAAGGCCAAAAATAATACACCGAACATTTTTGTTTTTCATAAAAAAAAAAAAATATATATATTGTTTTACTCATTTATTTAAAAGGAACAGTGTTCTTAAAATCTTGCTATAAGGTCTGCTGGAATGTTAGAAAACGTTCAGTATTAAATAAATATTTTCTATCAAATTTGTAATTGATTATTTTTATTGAAAAGCAAGTCAAAAAAGCTTATAAAGGACATTTAATTGTTTGATTTATGCAATGGTGAAAAATTTAAGCAAAACGAATGAAAAACAGCAAAAGCCACATTCGGTATTGGGTTTCGGCTTTCGGCCAACTGTTTCAGTATATTAGGTTTCGGTTTCGGCCAAGAATTTACATTTCGGTGCATTCCTAATTCTCACCATGTTGTAGTGCTTCTTGGTGAGCAGCAGAATGCCCCCCACGTAGGTTTTGTAGTGATAGAGCGGGTGGAGCTCCGGGGAGGCCACGTGGAAGGGGCCCTCCTCGGGGAAGCCGTAGTCCAGGGCCGGGTTGAGCGGCAGCAGGTCCACGTCGTGCATGGCCAGGTAGTCTGTGTCGTTACCGCTCTCCGTGTAGCCCACGTTGATCAGGGAGGCACGGTTGAACCTGAGAAAAGTCAGACAAGCTTTAGACGCGTTGACAGAACTCACCGTCACTCCACTGAGTCACATTTATACATTGCTGCTTTCACAGGAGGCTGTGATACGTTACTTCACCTTTTTCCAAATATGAGGACTTTGTAACGGTGTGTAGATGGAAAAGTATATTTGATGCCAAAATAGAACCAGACAAAAGGGACTTCATATTTATATCAGTGACTGTAAAACGAGTCGGGTAAGACGATTGTAAAAATGCATTGGCAAAGGGTGAAGACAGCATGTAAGACTGTTCTTTTTTTACAGTCGAGGTTGAGTATGGTTGTGAGCACACACTGAGCTTGTGTGTGAGAACACACAAGCTCAGCTGGGCAGGCTTCGATGGAGGTGAATTACCAATACACACAAGCTCACCTGTAGTGGTCCACCTGGTTGATCACGAAGATGCGGTGGCGGATCTTTTTCTTGTTGAGAAAGGCGTGCATGAAGGGAACGAAGACCAGCAGCTCCTCAAAGCGCTCTCTGAAGGGGATGATCAGGGCCAGCTTGTGAGGTCCCCAGCTGGGGTCATCCACAGAGGCAGCGGCGGCCGCCTGGGTCTCCGGCGGACAGGGCTGCTGCTGATGGGAGGAGCGAGCGACGGCCATCGCGCCACTGCTGATGTAGGACATGTCCCCTGAGCAGCTGAGCTGGAGCAGGATGAGGGAGACGAGCCCTAAGACCATGCAGAGCCCAAACAGTTTGTAGACCGTAAACTTCCCAGAGAGGAACCTGGTTGGAAAAAACAAACAGGGGGAACTTTAAATTCTACTTATTTCATAAAACCAGTTTGGGGAAGCTTGAGTCAGATATCTTTAACGGTTGTTGAGTCCGATATCTTTAACGGTTGTTGCGTCAAGAATGCAGTTAGCAGTGTTTGATCCAAGTTCTTCCAAAATGCAAATTTTATATATTGTACCAACAATATCAGTCCAACATATTTCATGTAAGGAGATTTAAGTAAGTTGAGTATTCACCAATACAGGTACAATGGTTCAGTTAAAAGCATTCAAGAAAATAATATTATTTATTAAAATAGATATGCAAAAAGTTTCCCCGAGAAACTAGGCCATAAACGATTATGTTAGATTCAAATGCGTGTTTGTTAAAATAATGTCACATTTGCATGCAGCAAAAGTAAATAATTTCCTTGACACAAAACAAGTAATTTGGGCTCAGGCTAGTGAGTACAAGTTGCAGACTACATAACTAAATATTTCTCTCATATGCCTCTGGGCTGAGGAATTTATCAGCAAGCACATAGCCAATCCTGGCATAAAGAGGTCATATTTCTGTCTACTACTGTGTAACTAGCTGCAAGAGTCACTCAACTGGATTTCGTATAGCACTTCCATGCCAGTCAGTAAGTCACTGCAAACTCAGCAGTTCCTTGTACAATGAACTGAGAGGTCCATTCACAGCCACAGAAACACGCGGTTTACTCACTCAGAGAGCCAAGTCTTCTCTGGAAGAGGCTGTCTGGGGATCTCATTTCTTGTGTGGTCGAGGAAGGCGTTATGTGGATGGTTTTAAGTAATATAGTCTCATGAAAACCATAGTACATTCAATACATACGAATAACGATAGGTTCGGTTAAGCAATACATTAAGCAGATCTACATATATTTTTCAGGAAACCTAGACAAAAAACGAAGTTCTTACCTTCTTTCCTCTTTGAAGTAGAGAACAGGCTTCCTCCTCGATGAATACATCATTTTCAAACTCAGCTTAGTTCAGGGTATTCCTCAGAAATTGGTTCTAGTACTGGAGGTTCGGTCAGCCCGACCCAATACACATAATGTCAGTCTCTCATCTTGATCATTTCGGTTAAGTAGAGACTTTCTTTCGGACAATTAAAAAAGCGGTTTGCAAACAAGCATCGTTCGTGACAATCATGTCGTTGCAGACGAAAAAATGTATCCGTGTGCTATTTAGAGGAACTCAAAACAAATGTGGACACCCTTGTAGTCCTTTCCATCTTCTACATCTTGTGTGTTTGCTCTCTGGCGTCACTCAGCCGATACTGTACACGTAGCATAGCGCTGCTAGATGGACGCTAGACGGACCACATAGCGTCGCTTCCCTCCAAGACAATGCTTTGAGATGGTTTATTTTAAGTTTTTCATTTAGAAAAATCGACAGTCCTGAAAATATATATATATTTTGAGGATATTCGCAGTCGTGTTAAAGCCATATAAGTATTAAGGTACGCTCGTTTAATCATTCCCGATCGAACAGGTCGACTAAATAAAGGTTCCTACTCTCAGTTCAACAGCCACTATAGGCGGAAATACCGGTACATTCAGAATGAATTATAAAATACAATATAAGTAATAAGTACTGCATGATCACATGAGTCTCACCTTAATATATCATCTGTTTATTTTCAATCGAAGTTGAAAGCTCCATGACAAAAACACTTCTGCCCCGAGGCTGGAGGGCCATCAGAGAAACAAAATAATTATCCATTTGTACATTCTATTATGCTTTAGCCACAAATATCAACAGCTTAAGTTTTGGACCACTATGGTTTATGATTGTTGCTTCTAAATACAAATATCTGTTAGACAAATAAAACATGGTCTCTGGTATAACAAAGTTCAATAGTATAAAAAGATTGTATGTCTGGTTGCATAAAATGTAAAGGTTTCATATAACTTCTTGATTTTGACTAGAAATACCAAATCGAAATGATGAGCCAATAAGCCTTCAAAATGGCTTCAGACATCCTAAAGTGTATAGATTGGAACGATGACGGCATTCTCCTCAGACCAACAAGTTTCTGTTAGGGGGTGAGGGCTGTGGAGCAAGGCATCCAACCCCTGTATCGATCACCCCAAAGAGCGCTGCAGAATGTGAATTCGATCTGTTCGTTCTGATGATACTATTAACTATTCTGTGGAATAATTGTAATTTTTCATAACAAACCCCATTGCTTTGGTCTATTTAATAGCAGGATTCAAGTTAAAAAGAACACCGTTTAGATTTCATCAAGCCACAGGCTGAACAAACGCGCAACCATGTGTGCCTAGACCACACTGCCGACACATTGAATTAACTTTGTTTTTTATTAGTAGACTCATGAATAAAAAAAACAACATTCTGATCAGTAAATTAATCTAGGATAGTTTAGATGATTCCAAGAACCCAGGAAAGCCCACGCCTAGACAGTTAGAAACACACATTCAATTATGGCCAGATAACGCAAGGCTGACATAACATACAACTTAAAAATATTTATCATCATCATCAGGTGGTCTTTCAGCGAGATGGGTTTATTCAATAAATGCAACCGGCATATGCAGTCCAACACAAAGTCGGTGGAAATTCAGCTTCAAGTGACAGTTGGAAGATGTTTTAATAGGTCCCTGACCGCAGTGATGAAACACTCACAAGGGAGTTTCCTAATTTACCAAAATAATAAATGAAGGATAAAACAAATAAAACCCATTTCAGGTTAGATCAAATACCCGTAGGTATTATGATCTGCATTTCCCCCCCCATCTCTTCAATACAGAATGTATGTGAGATAGCAATATCTGTAATATAATTCTGAACTACGATCAGTGAACACCAGAAACAGTTGCAGTAGATATAAATTGCACCCATGTTTCTGTAGCTATTATTGGGGAAACCAATTGCATTTGCCAAAGACTCCCACCTGACGGGGACCAACCCGGCTCCATGTCTTCCCTCCAGAGCATGGGAGATCTCTATTGGCCAGTAACAGGACATGTAATCAACTATGAAATGAGTAGTGGAAAAGAAAAACGAATGAATGGTTAATGTGTTTTAAATGGGTAGAGTACCCTGGTAGGTCGGTTGGCTTTAAAACCCAGTGTTGAAAAATGATAGTTTGTATCAAAAAGAAGAAAAAAGAAATATGTAATGCACAAGCTGGGGTTTGTGCCCATCCAGAACAATTTTTTTATATGTGGAATTTAGATTGTCAAAATCCAAGACAGCAGAGCATTATTTCAGGGGCTGCGGGTTGATAAAAATAGTTAAATAAATAAAGAAAAGCCTCTACCCTGTTGGTCAAAAACATGAGGGACATCTTAACAGTCTGGATGGTAAGGAAAACAAAAACAAAGACAACGTAGTCTATGACAAGACCCCCTAAAGCCAACCAAACCGAGATGGATTTGTCCGTGTAGTTGCCAACTATTCACCCTTCATCTCCAGCATCCGTGTGTGTGTGTGTGTGTGTGTGTGTGTGTGTGTGTGTGTGTGTGTGTGTGTGTGTGTGTGTGTGTGTGTGTGTGTGTGTGTGTGTGTGTGTGTGTGTGTGTGTGTGTGTGTGTGTGTGTGTGTGTGTGTGTCATCAGAGGGGGGGAGGTGGGAGGCCATCAGTAATGAAATCGTTCACTTCACCCACTTAACAAAAAAGCGCGCACACACACACACACACACACATGTTCAGGATCATAAACAAACAAACAAAAACAAAGACAACGTAGTCTATGACAAGACCCCCTAAAGCCAACCAAACCGAGATGGATTTGTCCGTGTAGTTGCCAACTATTCACCCTTCATCCGTGTGTGTGTGTGTGTGTGTGTGTGTGTGTGTGTGTGTGTGTGTGTGTGTGTGTGTGTGTGTGTGTGTGTGTGTGTGTGTGTGTGTGTGTGTGTGTGTGTGTGTGTGTGTGTGTGTGTGTATCATCAGAGGGGGGGAGGTGGGAGGCCATCATTAATGAAATCGTTCACTTCACCCACTTAACAAAAAAGCGCGCACACACACACACACACACACACGTTCAGGATCATAAACAACTTCCCAGCCACCGCTGTCCCCAGGACCAGAGCATTTACACCAGCTTCTTGGCCTCGAAGAAGCTCTTGAGATGCCTCATCTGCCAGAAGCCGATGGCCACCAGGATGAGGGTCTGGACGATGGACCACCACAGCACACGCTGGTTGGTACTCTCACTCGTCTGCCTGAAGCGCTCCTCCCGGTACTGGAACACAGACGCAGCATAACGTCAATCCCCTCGGTGCGCGCCGGTTATTGCATCTCCAATCCTACCACTCTGATTGGGTCATGGAAGAACTATTCTGTATTTGTGCTCATGGTCTCATAATTTTCTATCACGGTCATTCTTATTCATTAAGACGACAGGCCTCACTCGACGTAGCACACAGAACAAAGAATTAATTGAACCGCCACCAAAATCAGGTCATATCGTCGCTCAAATCTACGATAGCATGCAAACAGATAAAAGCTCAAGATATTATATATATATATATAGAGTCCCTCAAACATTTCGAATTTAAGACAACCCCCCCCCCCCCCCCCCCCCATCCACACCCCCATATACTGACCCTTTGGTAGTTCTGCTCCTTCTGGATCTGATCCACCTGCTCTACCAGCTGTCGGACGCGGAGCTGCAGTTCCGTCAGCTTGTCCTTGGCAGCGATCTCAGCGTAGTTGTTGGTGTGTTCGCCCACCTGGATGTCGAGATGCACCCGCTGTACACAGAACACAGAGCGAGAGCCAATCAAAGGAAAGCTAGAGGGTGGGACTTTAAAGCAGAGTGCCCAGATTGCTTGTAAAAAAAACTAACCTGGATAAAGTTCGAAAAATATTATCGAATCATTTTGATTCGATTGAAAATTTGTAGGAGAAATAAACTTTTCTCCAAGCTGAAAGAACATTTAAAATAATGAAAGGGATGCACCTTTCTCAAGGTTACCTACAGGCTTCAGACCCCGGTCACTGGGGTTGTAACCCATAGACTTCCAGTACAGACCAGTCAAGCATCCTTACCACTAGAATACATCCCGGTACCTACCAGCATGCCTCCTGCAAACAGGGCGAACTTGGAGGAGTTGGAGTGCAGGCAGATCTGGTGCTCCCCAGGAGTGTGCGACGTGAAGGTAAAGCGTCCCTCGGAGCCGTACTGACGCGACAGGATCACCTGGGACACACACACACACACACAAACACACATGTACTACCCTGGCTACCAGCGATAACAGGGCTCACGTTTGAACCACAGGTGTGTGATAGTGATCAGTCAATACAAGCCATTTCAAAAACCGACCCTACTAGCAAGTGTCGGTCCACCCAGATGTATGATGAATAGAATGGCCTACCAGTCTACCTAGTGGAATCTGCTTGCTGGTAGGCTGATCTTTCCATCATACATCTTGGTAGACAGACATTCCAATGTAGGCAGTTTTCTGATTTCAGCAAGTACATTCAGTTTCTACAGCTTCGTCTTGACCAAATTCCTACCAATCAGGACGTCTAACCTCACCAGAAGAAAACAGCACCATATGGTGGACTAACAGGCAATTGATTTGATTGATCTAGTACCCGAAAGCTTAACTTGTGTTTGCAATAAAAGACATACATAACAGTAAAGTGTTCTATATATCAAAAGTAGCTACATTTAAAGTCATCAGGAAAACTGATACTTTGGGTCCCCTGTGCCTATACAATATTCAATATACAATACAATATTTCCACACAAAACATCACAAAGCCATGATTTCTTCCCCCAGCTTTCTTCCCCAGGGTGATATCACTTTAGGGTAGAAGCAATTGGATACTTTTAACGGCTCCTACGATTGCTAAAAAAAATCACTATTTATGGACTCTGGGATCTGCTGCATTTCATTGTGTTTTCTGCATGTCCCTGATGTCTGTTTGCGATAAAGACTGCTTCAGCTGTGTGTGGACTGTGGTGGAGTACCTTCTCATCTGGGTCTTTGACCTCCACGAACATCCCCAGGCCCTGAGTGGCAGGCAGGTACTCCTCCTTCTGCTTGTCATACAGCTGGGTTCTGTAGTTTCCTGCACACACACGCACACGCACACACACACACGAGGTCAGAGACAGAAGGGACTTGGGGATGCTGCTAGGCAAACCAAAAACACACTTAAGCAAAGCAGTTTGCTTATTTTATTCTTTGGATGTACTCGCATGATTCTTGCATTTTCAGGGTTGTGCCTTCATAATTTAATGGACATATTGTACGCAAGTCGTTTTGGAAAAAAGTGTAAGCTTAATGAATGTCTACACCTCACTTTACTTCCCTCAGTGGGTGAATGAAGGCAGAGTGCAGATGCAATTGAGAATGACCTGAGCAGTGGTTCACATCAAGAGCGGTGACGGTGTACACTGACGCCAGGTATTGAAAGAGTGATGGGTATGTTGAAAGTAGTTCATGTTTGCAATATAAATATTCATGATTTCATTCATTATTGATTACTCAATGCTGTTCTTGCTCCATTTGAATTCATACGTGACAATAATGATATAGAAATTATATCCATACCACACTGACAGTCTGCTGTGTGTGAAATATCCATGTTAATTATGTATTCGAGTAATAATATGCATGTGACATTCGTTTACTCAATACCTTCAACTCCTCCACTCACTACAACTGGACTGCATCTCAACCCGGACATACTTGTGTGACACTTGTGCTCTACGTATGGCACTGCTAAATCACCTCTCCAACCACGACTTCCCCATAACTACGTTGATGGATGCGTTGTACAATATGTACCCTAGCAAAAAGCTAACCAAAGCGATGATAAAACATCTTTCATGTTGTTATGTATTCAACGCTACTTTCCATGCGATCGGCGAATAGTTGTCTACCCAGCTCAGGGCAAGCCGCAATCTAACTTGTAATCACTCACCAATAATCATTGTTTCGTCTGGAATTTCCTCTATAAAGCATTTCTTCTCGGTCTCCCCTATGTGAAAGTACAGTGCGGAAACGGCGCTGTAATATACACTTAAAAGTAATACTGAAAACACACACGACTGCATCTTAATGGCCACCATCTTGCTCTGCCGGGAGAGTTCTCGTCTGAGTCTGCGCGAAGTGATCAATGCCACGTAACCCCATCGCTTTAACCTCGTCCAATCAGAGTTCGCTTAAGAATTCTTGGTACCGTATTTAGCACAATATTTCAATGGCACATTTTAATTCTCGCCAGGCTAAATTAATGTGTTTCAACCTATATTTAACAATTGTTTGAGATTACTGTAATTATGATGAACAGATGTAGGCTAAATAAAATATACATACATTTATTTCCTTTATTGAATAACAAAGATCCATTTAATTTATTACAATCGGATATAAGAAACATGAGAAGAAGCAGACTTTGGAATAATTAATTCCTTGGGTTTGAGATTGATGAAAATGTCTGGTTTCAAAAACGTCTGAGAATCCTCGGCTTCAATGACGTTTAGACCTATAACCGCAGGCACACACACACACACACACACACACACACACACACACACACACACACACACACACACACACACACACACACACACACACACACACATTATCAAAACTGTTATACCATCCACCAAATATGTATCACAGTATTATTGGTCAGGGTTAGACATAAGTTAACAATCAGTTTTGTACGATGCATTCAGAATAATTCATTTGAATCTGTGTGTTTTTAATGTTTGCCAACACATCTAAAACACTGAAAGATTATACCATTGTGTTGGCTGGATGGCAAATTAGTCCCTAAAAACATCCAATAGGCTATACACGCTGTAAAAAAAAAACAAGGTTGGAAAGCACGTGATTAGGGTACTACTTGCTTTTGAATGTTCTCGAATTCAGGGCAGCAATGGCCACTATGCCCATGAGGGTGCAAAGGATGGAGGACCACACTCTGTTGAGGGTGCTCTCACTGGTCTGTGTGAAGCGCTCCTCACGGTACTGGAAACACAGCAGCGCACAAGGACTTGTGAGGCCAGGAAAGAACGCTAGACAGACTCTAAACAGACTCTTAACAGAAACCAAACAGACTCACATGGCAGCACACATGCAACTGCATACAGAACGAGTACTGAGAATTAAGCCAAGATTTCACGTTTTATAACCTGATACAATTAAAGAGCAACATACAGTTGGCATCCACGGTTAATAGTGTAATCCTAATGTGTGGAAAGTTTGCAGCAAATCAATTTTCTAATAATTTTGGCTTATTTGTATAATTGAATGTGCACACACAGACCAAAAAACGAACTTGATCGTGATAATATACTAAAATACTTAATAATAAACCAACCACAGAGAGTCAAAAACATGTAGAATCTCAATGTAGAGAGCTTTAAGCCGTTGGACAGAGTAGCCAGAAAACATCTATACTAAATCTCTATTAAAGGCCACAGCTTATCATTTTGTGAGAAGAATGAATAAATGACAAATCACTCTCAATGGGATATTTGCCCTTCACTCTAGCTCTAACTGTTGTCTCTATTGATGTGGTTATGTCTCATTTGAGTCACTGACCTTTTGGTAGTTAATTTCCCGATTTATCTGGTTAACCTGCTCCGTTAGCATTTCGATCTTGTGCTGAAGTGCATTCAGCCTATCCTTGAGGCTCTTCTTCTCCACATGGATGTCTAGATGCACCCACTGCCGCGGAACACAGAGCCAATCAGAAACCAACAAGGGGACTGGGGGCTTTGAAGTAGAGAAACCTTAATACATGAACTGACTTGTCTTAGGTTCTGTGAAAATGTATGTTGAAAAATGAATATTAGAATATATTATGTAACTGATGTTTTATAAACATTTCAATTAAAAAATGAAACAATGTGAAAAAATCAAACCACATTTAAGGTTAATACAATGCTATTCATGGCGGTTTGTAATGTAAACGACGGTAAGCTTTGGATTAGACTAGGGTGACATGGGTTTATCTACCAGCATGTCTTCAGGGGACACGGCAAACGAGGAGGAATTGGAGTGGAGACAGATCTGGTGTTTTCCAGGAGTTTGGGACATGAAGGTGAATCTTCCCTCAGAGCCGTACTGACGAGACAGAATCACCTAGGGGAAACACACAAAAACAGCCCCCCCCCCACACACACACACACACACACACACACACACACACACACACACACACACACACACACACACACACACACACACACACACACACACACTAAGCTTTGTATTTACTTATGTTTTATGTGTTGAATTGGCTGCATATTTTTAGTTAAACATTATTTACTGTCCTGTAATTCTGATTTTTCACATAATTCGGATTTTTCACATGATTTCCCCGTAGTTTAATCAAAAATAATCTGAAGCAAAACTTAAAAACGAAACTTCATGTGTGTGTGTGTGTGTGTGTGTGGTGTGTGGTGTGTGGTGTGTGTGTGTGTGTGTGTGTGTGTGGGTGTGTGTGTGTGTGTGTGTGTGTGTGTGTGTGTGTGTGTGCGTATTGGTTTACCCTTTTATCGGGGTCTTTGACATCAACCAACATTCCCAAGATCTGTGGGGCAGGTAGGTGGCCTTCTTTCAACTGGGCCCTATAGTTCCCTGAAACATAGTTAATAACAATAAAATTAAGTAAATATGTAACAAAATATGAATGAGAAACTGTTAAGTATTGCTGTCACTTCCTTTTTCGTGAGAACGACTGGGAACTATAGCCTATCGTGTTTCAGGCAACGTCAAATGTCACATAGGCCTTCAACATGGGCCAACAACATCAATAACAAACTATCCCCCTTTTTTTTTTATCAGATAGGGTTGAAAAGTGACTCCCAGAGATCTTGAGAAACCTTCACCCACGATGGTTGAGGAGGATCGTAACTTAAATCGAACTACCTGTATTAGCCTATATGGTTTTCATTCCATTTAGGGCAGGTTAACAAGCTGTCAATCGATACACGTAAACAAAAGTAGGTCTACTTAACTGTACAAAACGGCCTACACAAAATATAAACATGACACCATTGACGTTACTTTTAAAATAATATTAACCATCGTCAATCTACCCAGATGATACAGAAAATAAATGTGCAATATGCTCACCGACTATTTTAATCTCCATAGCAACGTCTTGAAGAAAACATTTTGTCTCTGTATGTCCCATGTACAAGTACAAGCAGGAGACAAAACTGCAACAGGCATTTAAAAGTAAAACGAGATACAGTACACACAACTGCATGTTAGTAGTGGCAGCGCGGTTTCATTGTAATCATGCATTCATTTCCTTGTTTTCCTTATTGTATCTGCGTGACCAATGATCATTTGCACTTCCTCAAACAAACACACGGGTTGATTCTGGAATATGTAGTTCTAATGTAGGCCACATTCTTCCAAAAGTAGTCTACAGTTGAAAAGTACGGATAAATATACATTAAAAAATAATTGACAATTCCCGTATTTTGATGACAATGAAAAACCACACAAAAACGTATTTCGATTTTACGTTTATTTCCAACCTTGAAAAAGTAAAAACATATACATTATTCATACATAGGCCTATTGATCAGATATTTACATACCATTACAAAAATAATCTTTTATTATACAAAATCAAGGTCGATTTCTGTACATCTGC
Organism: Gadus morhua; assembly: GCF_902167405.1. Lineage (NCBI taxonomy): Eukaryota > Metazoa > Chordata > Actinopteri > Gadiformes > Gadidae > Gadus > Gadus morhua. The sequence continues at coordinate 23,810,377 of NC_044057.1, forward strand.
ATTGAAAAGAAGGGCTCATTCTAGGAATCCAGGAGAATCCCTTCTTTGTGTTCGATGTGGTTTCAGTACATTTTAGACCTGTAGGTGGACAAACACACAGGCACACACAGACACACACACACACACACACACACATTAATTGTTGTTACCCTGACAGTGGTGATGTTTGGAAGTAATAGCACCAACACATACTACTAACAGTAAGAAAAACACCACAGCAAACTCCTTGTGTCTGAACCCTTACTCGGCAACCCAACTCTCATTCACCAGCTCTGTTGTATACCTGGAGAAGAGAGACACGGTGACCAGGCCGAGAAGGAACTCTAGGCCGTAGAAGCAGAGTAGAACGGCGGTGAGAATGAACTCCAAGCGCAGGACAAAGGTCTGGAGGAGGAGGAAGTAGACAGCGAGGGCCAGACAGGGAAGGAGGAGCAGCAGAGACACACTGGTGGCCAAGGATCGCTCGCACAGATTCCCCTTCCAACCTAGACAACAACCATACAATAACCATTTAGAACAGAGGTACCCAACCCGTGGGTTAGGATACCACTGGGGTCACCTGCTATGTAAGTGAGGCATGTTACTGCTTTATAAGCTATGGATGTTAGATGGTGTTTTTGATAAAAAAAAAATAGGCCCTGTAAAGATCCCATATATAACATCTTGGCTAATGATTCATACCCACAACCTAAGAAAGGAGACACGTTTTTAACAACTGATTTAGAGACAGGGACAGAATAAAACGGTGTTATAAAGAATGTAGATTCATACTAAGAAATTAACTTTGGTTTATTCTTGGTGCAGCAATGGCCTAATAGTCACGTATTATAAACAATAAATGCAGCAATTGTGACTGCTAATTCGGTCATAAAGCCTTACCTAACAAAACCTAAGTGTAACCATTAAGCAGAGAAAATGTGCTAATGTATCCTTCAAGCAGACTGAAATCGGTTTAGGCCCACAAGGTGGCAGCAATGCCATTTTTTGTATGCCACTAATAAAAAACCTACTTTTTTTTTAAAATTATAATCCATTACAGTATATGTCACTATGATAATTCAGTGTGTTGAGAGAGCCAGACATTTAGATAATCAACCATACAGTAGACACAATCATTATGACAGAGAAAGGAGAGAGAGAGAGAGAGAGAGAGAGAGAGAGAGAGAGAGAGAGAGAGAGAGAGAGAGAGAGAGAGAGAGAGAGAGAGAGAGAGAGAGAGAGAGAGAGAGAGAGAGAGAGAGAGAGAGAGAGAGAGAGAGAGCAAGAGAGAGAGCGAGAGCGAGAAATCATGGCCAAAGAGAAAGCACCGTAACATTTACATGTGTATGTTTACACTCCCCTCTCTTCTCCCCAAACACATACCATAGAAGATCCTGAGGCTCTCTAGGCAGAGAAACAGGAGATGCAGAACGACGTCCAGAATCAAATTATCTGATGGATACGGCAGTAAGAGCCCTAAGAAATGCACAAGGTTCAGTTTAGATCCTCCGGTTTTAATGTACATGGTTGAACCAACCTAGAAATGATATATTCTCAAAATAGAAAAAGTTGGCCTTGTACTTGGCCTTGAGGTACTAAACTTTGCTAGTACCTCTCACTTTGTTGACAGGAATCTTAATATAAAAACTCGAGCTATGTTAGTTTGCGTCAAGCATTTGCAAAGCAAACAGGGAACTTTTTGCTGAACTGAACCAACTGGGAAGGTGCTCAATCATACAAACTGCAACTTAAGCTTTTGCACCGGCCACCTAGGCCCATAGATGTATTGATTTCAAAATTACTTCTAAAAGCTTATTATAGGCACATGTTGTTACTAATAAGTAGACATACTAAAGCTGAGATCTTAAGCACTGAGGTTGATTATGTCACCAACTCTTAGGTCTAATTGAACATTTCCAATAAGATATATGTGTACCCTAATGGCATTTGATAACCATTAAACAATACCCATCCATCCATCCCCACATGAACGTTAAACGTCTGACCTTTGTAGATGAACATGAGAGACTCTGCCAGGAAGTATGCTGCAAAGTACCAACAGTTGAGGTAGAGGAGGACTTGCAGTGATGTGGACGATAACTGGAGATAGTTAAGGAAAAACAATCACATTGTACACAGAATAATGTAGGCCTACAGCCGTGATGGGCAGCAGCTCTTCTAGTTGTTAGGGTGTTTGAATCACAGCCGAAAGGTCATGAGCCTCAAACCGCATTGTCTTCCTGTACGCAGCCCTGAGAAAGATGCTCCTCACTGACGTCTGTCAAAACAGTAGGAGTGTCTGATTAAAAAAACGTAAATAATATAAAAATCGATAACGCTGGGTTCATGTTTGTCTATACATATGCAAGTTATCTTTATTTTACCTAGCAGCAGCAAAAAAATAAAAACAGAACGGCAAATACGATTTTATGACAACTCGTCCTGATCAATTAACCACCTGATTATACAAACTTGAAATCCTGAACGTCTCTTAACATGCTAATGATAAAAAAAACACAAGCACTTAATATTAACATGATCAGACTGTGGCGCATTTATTGCCGAAAGCATCGTATTTAATGGAGCCCCATCTGAATAATACTAATACATTAATAAAGTCTGACCAGCTAACTAAAGGACATACTGTTGTGATTTGCATTGAAGGATACAATTGGTCTCCCTAAAAGGATTCAAAAGCAAAGTTTATTATGTTAGCTTGACTACCATGTAGCGGAAAGTACGTGTTTCAGATTTGAGAATGTTTTGTTTACGAAAAGGTTAGGTTCAAATCAGACCATTCAATACTTTTATTTTAGATACTTACCGGACGCCATCTCTGATTACCATAGAAACGACTTGGAAGGATGTGACGACGCAAGGCTTCCACTACGGGACGCTCAGAAGTTGTGCTGCCCCCATAGGTTGAATACATCATGGCACCTCGGGGCTTAGCTTCCTGAAGGGGAGATTGCTGTTGGTTCCTCTGTTGCAGTTATTAAAATGTATGCTCAATTAATATATTTGGTAATTTAGCAGGTGTTTTTAACAAGTGATTTCAATTGGTCTACATTGTAGAACTACATAAACTGTACTGCATGGAAAAATGCATATATATATATATATATATATATATACGTCATATTAGCTGTTAGAAATAACACAAATATAGCAAATACATATATTGTAATATCATTAGTAAAATAAATTGGAACAAACACAGTTCAACAAAGTTCCCTTTTTAAGTGCAATAAAAATAGAGATAAAAATGGATCCTGAAAACAAGTCACAGCAACAGAACTTGAAAAAACTAAAAGTAAACTAAAATGTCGACTGGACATGTAGAAGGCTCACACGTTATGCATTAGAGTTTCTTTCTGTGATCAACAGTTTTTCGTTAATCATCATTCGAGGACCCAACCCACCACATAGAGGAAGTCATGGCAACCTTAGACCCTGCCCTCGCACTAGAGGAGGATGAGGATTGATTGCTGATCAGCAACCATGCCCCAGATGACTTCAGCAATACAGGGGGAGTGACTCTTAGGTCAGCACCATCTTAGCGTGGATCCAGGACTTGCCTGAAGAACTGATTCCCGGAAAAGAATCGTTTTGCCCATCCCTAGTTCACATCCCATTTTCATACTTTTTGTGCACCCTTGTTTAATAAAGGAAGTCCTTTTAGTTTCACTGCTTTCCATGTTTTACTTCTTACAACTCATACTGTTTTCATGAAGTCTACATACAGCCTTTCATAGAGTAAACTTACAACAACTATACAGTAAAACTAGTTTCAGCTACAGAATAAATCCCCTAAAATGTAATTGGTAACGTATTATGTTGCAACACTCAATCTGAGTACCGTATTCTAAATACTTAGATTACATCAACGTTGTTTTACTTTTAATCAAATTTTAATTCATGCTGTGGCTGACGGTTGGTTTTCGCAACATACACAACAATCTTCACCCGGAAGTGCTTCATGGTTCGCGTCCGTCAAAAACATGCAGAAAATACTTTGATATTTTTTGTTCCCTGATAAACACCCATGCCTGTAGGCACCTCCATGCTTGCTAATTACTTTCCTTTAGGGAATATCCCTGTATTTAACGTCTACGATCAAAGGTAAGACCAAGATAAATCCATAGTGTATTGAAAGAGTGTTGAACATTTGTTATGGACCAGATATCAGGTATGGTCGGGAACGGGATAACAAAAAGGGATTTGGGAACCAGATCCCAGAACATCTTTGGTGATCTGGCCTGGTATTGAATTTCGCTCATATGCATTTTCATCTTCTATAACACTATAAAAGAGAGCCAACTTCCATGACGTTAACGTCGGCCTTGGTCAAATGTTTTTTGTAATCACTGTATATAGATCGATGTTATCAGGGTTTACCTCTTCTTCAACAATATAAATGCGTTATTAACAACTAGATTAAACAAACACGATAAAATTGCTAATTTTCTGCCATCGAGTATAGTCCTACGTTTTAGTCCTTGGTCTTTTTGAGTCAATCAGATTCAACTGGTTTAACTGTTGGTCATATTGTAACCATGTCAGTGGCAATATATATTTGTCAAAGGCAATTATTACCAATATTTGATGGTACCATGTTCATTTCGGTGACATGTTTATAGAAGTGAACATCTTCAATTCACCTAATTCATGCAAAAGTCACCCAAGAAGCCTTTTTTCCCCTCTCCAGCAACTTCTTCTTGCAGAGAACCATCCCCCATCTTTCATTCTAGCTTCTCTTCAGCATGTCTCAAAACTTCCCCTACCGGAGATTTCCTGCTCAGACGGAGACGCCTCCACCAGACTATGATTCCCGCCGGCCAGTAGGGGGGGAGTCTGACTTTTATGGACAGCCCCAGCCCACCAGGTCCTTGGCCCATCAGCAGTCGTCTCCTTCCTCTACTGAAACCCCCCACCCTGCCCAGGGTTCGGACGTGGCCGTGGGCCTCCTGCGGAGCTACGGTCTGGATCCCACCGACCTGGCCCGTCTGGCGGAGCTGCCCGAGGAGATGCTCAACCTCGACAGCCTCCCTCACCTCCTGCGACAGCTCAAGGAGGGGCGAGAGACGCCCAGCGCTCCTCCTCCTCCCTTGCCAGCGACCGCCATCGCTCCGCTCTCCTCTCGTCATCCTGGTGCGTCCCGTCCCGCCGCTCCTTCCGCCCCCGCCGCCAACGACCAATGGGCGCAGATCCGGAACCAGCCGGTCCAGTACCCGCTCGGGCACATCCTCTCAGCGGCCAAGAGCCGTTCTTTTGCGCCGCTTTCTTGCGATCGGCAGGACCGCCGGGCCGATCCCAGACCGGCACCTGCTGCCGGGTCCAACAAGCATCCCTCCGGCGCAGAGAAACCCCCGCCGCCTCCCTCGACCTCTTCTTGTTACATGCTGGACTACGGCCACCAGGGGGGAACTGCGTATCACGGTAAGCAAGGGAGAGCCGACAGGTACGATAGGCCCGCTCACGGCCAGCCAGCCTCAGGAAGAACGGCCCTTCCTCGCCACTCTCAGTCCGACCCCGCGGGTAGCTACGGCTCGGGGCCCGCCAGGGACCCCCACAGGGCCCAGCACCGGGCGGAGCCCCCGCAGGATCTTCTTCCCCACAGCAGGGCTGGCGCCGGGCCGGCCGTCGAGGCCCCCACGGCCCCCACCAGGAAGGAAGCCCTGGACTTCCACGGCTCGTCACCAGGAGCCTTCCCGTACTCTTGCTCGCTGTGCGACGTCCTCGCCCTCTCAGCTAAGGTAAGTAACGTCCATCCTGCATGACCCGCGTGCTGCCAAGGGGCTCACCCTGACTGCGAGTGGTCTCTGTGGGGGTGGGAGGTGAGGGCACCTTTTCCTCATTCCACAGCTTTAGTTCTTTTCCTCGTTCTCTCGTCTACAGAGCAGGAAGGAAGGAAGGCAGGTAGGTAAGGAGATGTGAATGTACTAACGGCAGGGTTTTTTTTTTTAGTTTCCTGTGTTGAATCCAATTTTTTCCACAGAAACCTTGTTAAATAAGAAGACCCGGTGTGAGCACTGTGTGTCACACCAAATGAAATTACGAAGGGAACAGGGGGATGGTGCTACTAGCAAAGAACGGTCTCTACTTTATACTCAGTGAGTAAGCCTATTGCTCCCAATTCACAATTTCATTGGGAAGCAACATTAAACACTCAAAATCTATGTCCAACTGTGTAAAACATAAAACTATCCAAACTATAGTCATACATGTCATACAAAGGGCTTATAGTACACCATATAAGTTCAACAAATGGACCCAAATGCTTCTGAATTGGGCTGTGGTGTGGCTATGGTGGCATTGATACTCTTGCTGTGTCCTATGCAATGATTCCAGACTCAGATCATTTAGGTTTTACAGGTTTGAATGTTCATATTCCCGAATGTTTAATAGGAAAAAGATTGGAAAATAGATACGCAAAAAGAACTACACAACGTATTGTCACACTAGCCTTTCCCTTTGTGAAGTTGGCAATACTTAAAATACTGTTAATTGGAAAGCTATAACAAACATAACTGGCTGAAGGAGTTACTGGACTTATTATCAATGGATTGTAAAGCCTCACTAGTAGACGACTGATAGTGGTCTACGTGTCCCATGGACTCCAATAGAGAAGACAGGAATAATATAGCTTGACTCAGAGGGATTTATGCATGAGCCACATGATTGTGATAGTTGGACCTGAGCTGATGATGTTCTGTACCAAGTTATCTAATGTGTTATATTTTCGTGCACACTTATCTTACAAAATTGTACGTTACTTTCAAGAATTCCATTTATTAACTTGAGTCAATCAGAATGCATGAGGTCAATATTTTTTTTCTTACGTAGCTCTCTACAACTTGGTCTGCTTCAAACAGTTTGTGAATGTTCCGCTCTGCTCCGAGCGCAGGTGCGATTTTTTTTTCGTGAAGGGCATGTAGAGCTCTCTGGGCAGCGGTTGGCTTCTCCGACACGTATAGTCCCATGGTGTGTGCTGGATGGACTTGTGGATGTGTGGAGCTCGTTTTTGGCAGCGGCTGATTTTGATGTTCGAGTCCAACGGAGGGTTAGGCCTTCCCAGACGCCTAAGCATAACACTACGGGGTGTGTGGGGATGGTGAAGCTCCTTCAGAGCAGGCGTTTATCTTGATGTCTGCGTCCGAGTGGGGGTTAAGCTTCTCGGACATGTGAAGTATAACGTGTGTCGCATTTCATACATCTTCCATTATACCGTGTCGTTGCCATGGGGATATCCTGTCATGCCTGCTTCCTAGTTTTTTTCCCAGGTTTCTTTCGACAAGATGTAGAATGGATCTAAAGTGAACTGGCAAACATTCCATGTTTGATCTTTTTAAGATCACTTATTATTATTAGGAACTTGATTCAAACCAACTGCTTGTTGGTTCTCCAGGTTTGGACTCAACACATCAATGGATCCCACCATGCCGACAAACAGCTGGCCCTCCTACAGAGGTCTGTAGCCCGCTCTCTCTCTCACTCCAGAGAAATACATATAGACGACACACATACTAAATATACACCTGATAATTGTGTGGGTGCAACTTGAGAAATAAAAGACATCACAGCAGAAAAGGTTCTGGGTTCAAACCCCCATGTCTGCAGTCTGTCTATAGACCGCACCTACTGATTAATGAAATACAGCTAAAATGTTACATAGAATGCAAGAGTCTGCGAGATTATAAAATATAACTATATTTTGTGATTTATGTTGTAGAAGAATTGTTTTAATTTTCCTGTGATCTGGAAACCTAGTATTTATTTTTATTTGACTTACCCTACTTCTATGTATTTTGTATATTGAACCAACACTTATTGGTGTAATTTTTTAAATGGTTGTCCGCTGCTGTGTCTTCTCTTCAAGGTACCCTGAATGGGACTGTCGCATGGGAAGAAAATCAAGGTTAGTTCTCGCCTGTGTCACCTTTTTTATCTCATTCACATTCATTGTCTGAGAAAGACCACAATAGTTGGGTTTCAACAAGACTTTTATATTGAAGGGAACATGACACTTGTTTTTTTGGTTAAACATATACATTTACATTTAGGGCATTTAGCAGACGCTTTTATCCAAAGCGACGTACAATAAGTACATTTGCATCAATATATCGCTGTCGGTACAGAAAGGATGTTCATAGAACCAAGTGCAAGTACAACAATCGCTAGGCTAACCAATTCCCTGTGTTACAGCCATGATAGCAGCTACTGCAGTTGCTACACAGTTAAGAACTATAATACAATACAACACAATACAATACAATTTACATGGTGGCCAGAAGGGGGAGGGTGGCTATGCAGAGTCGAGGTGGACTCTGAACAGTTGAGTCTTAAGTAGAGTTCCACCACTGAGGTCCCAAAACCGAGAAAAGTTGTGACTAAACACAGGATCGATCACCTATTTAACATCTTATAAAAATAGCATTTATGAAAGCGTGTAGCAAAACACTTTTAATCTCTTAAGGTTTAATGACGAACCAGAAAAGCCAAAAGATAAAGAAAGACCCGCCCTTCGCCCTCAGACAACCAATCGCAAACCTGGTAAGGCTAAATCCAGTGTTAGATTCCATGTCATCATTTGGCTGCTCTAATGATCTAACTCTGCATCCTCTCATAGAGCACCAAAGGAATAAAAGGATGGCAAAAAAGGTAACCAGGCTAATATTTAACACCACTTAGTTAGGCTTTCAACTTTAAAGTTGGATTGGTTATAGTAGTTTGTGTGCCGTTTGTTGTACGCTAAAGTCTAAACAAAACTGCTTGTTTGTTTCTCTAGACCGGGGGGGGGAACAGCAAAGTGGTGTGTGCCAAATTTGAGGCCAAGTGCGTTGACGAAGTGTGCCTCAGGACATTAATCGAACCCTTCGGGAAGATAGTCAAAGTTCTGATGTTCCCTTGTTTGGTAAGTCTGATGAATCTCCTGCCATGTGTGCATCAATGCACTACATGTAGGTTTTAAGCAGTGTGCCTTTATCCAAAGAGACGGTGAAACAATGAGGCTGAGATCAAAGCCTACTGTCAATATTGGAGTAGCTGCACGAAATGAAAAATGCTAGTTATGCTAGCTATCTAGTTAAAAACTTGAATTTTTATCAACTTTATTCTAATATAATTGATTGGTGTTTATATCGCTTTATGTGAGTATTTATACAGGAAAACCTGATTATAGATTCAGTGTATTTTTTTAAGTGAAATATAAATACAGTGAATAACGTCCTGATTTTCCTGTCGGGGAATAATAAGGTACCGTCTTTTAAAGAAAAACACTGATTTCCATCCAAAAACATTGATGTTGATGGTTATTCAATATGTTTGTTTTCTCCATTACAGCTAGCCATTAGAGCTCTCTCTAGCTCTCAAACCCAATCCCTACAGACCTTGATGAGGCCAGCAGTAGGGCTGCTCGATTATGGAAAAAATCCTCATCATGATTATCTCGGTCAATATTGGAATCCCGTTTTTAAACGATTATTTTTGAGTTTGTAAGTCAAAATAATGCATTTATTCAGCATTTCTCTCCAAAAAAAACCACACAAATTTCCCCTTGAAAATATTCAAATAGAAAATAATGTACAAGTATGTATCCAGCTGTTCTGATTGACAGTTTAAAATAAGTATACTTACATAAAAAAAAAAAAAAATCACTATCAAAATGTGATTAATTGCAAAGCCTTACCCAGTAGCCTGTAGCCCGTTCTGTAGCCTCCATGTCAGCCAGGCTGGGCTAACCATGGTGCTAATCCACCCCTCTCCTCCAACCGCCAGGCGTTTGTGGAGATGGGCTCCAACGAGCAGGCCAGGGACCTGGAGAAGTACTACGGCAGTAACCCGGCCGCGGTGCAGGGCAAAGAGGTCAGCTTCGAGCTGTCCTCCACCTTCAGCTTCCTGCAGGTACGTTTGTCTGTATTATTATGAAATGGAATAATTAATCGATTGGACGTTGATGTTACAGTGGAGCGAGACGTGTTCATTTAGATTTAAATTGGAATTCATTTTCTCTCATCACGGTCCAGGTTTAAGTTTGCCTATATGAAAACACAGGGCTCCAGCTCCTAAAACAATAACATCAAAACGAGCTACAAAATCTATATCCAGTGTCGCCCTTTTGTTCTGTATTGGACGTTGTATATGAGATATATTCTATGTTTAACATTATTCAACTCTACTCTCCGTTCTCTCCCAGAGCTCCCGGGTGCTGAGCTTCACGCCGGCTCCTCCAGGAGAGGACGGCTTCTCGGACCTCATCAGTGTAGTGAAGCGGTTTGGGGCTCCGCTGTACACACTGGCCCTGCCCTCACTGGTGAGGAACCCCTTCAGCTGCCTTCTCTTTAGTCCAGCAACCACGGGGAACAGGAGACATTCAGGGATACTATCAGTATTAAAGCCGTCTAAAATGTTACAACTCTGCTACCTTTAACTGGCAACTCGCATGTGATTTGAACACCTGTAGAGTGGCCACCAACCGCCAGTTTGAGGCATTCATGATACAACAGATACAAGCCTATGGTGGGCCACGGGATCAATAATCATTTTTTTACCTCACATGGCGATTGATAGTGGCAGACGTTTATTTATATGAAAACCTTCGAGATTGCCGCTCTTAGCTGGCTCAAAAGGACACCATGTGTTACCTTAAAGGGGAGGAGCACGTGCGGCCCAGCTATTTCCGACGCCGTTTATGAAGCACGCATGATGTGAATTATTTTCACAACTCGATGTATGAAGCAGTACCCTTATATTCCAAAAGTGGCTTAGCGTCGGAGTTCCCCTTCGTTGGATGCCGTTTAAAAATGTCATACAGCTCAATGTAACGCAAGCTTTGGTTTTGGTCTCACCAGGCATTTGTAGAGATGAAGATCGAGGCAGAAGCTCAGAAGCTCGTCAACTATTATGCCACCAACAGCCTGAAGGTGAACGGGGCAGAGATCAAGGTCAGCTTCTCCGGAGAGTACAACACACTCATGTAAGTTCCTTCCTGCCTCCAACATGTTTCTGCCAATAGATTTCAGGTGCATAATAAGTATTGTCTTAATCCTGTTCACTACATATGATACACCCGCCCATACGAGTCGTAAGGTGTAAATCTCCCAGCTTTCTTGCAGCATTTCACAGAGGCACGCCCCTTTTGATCGTAGTATAAACCTTCCCACTCATAGTTCTGAGAGCAGACCGAGTTCACTGAAGCTGACCGTACGACTCGACAACAAAAATGGCTGCGCCCGTAAAGAGAATTATTTTCTTTGTATTCGTACCACGTTGGTCTTTTTAATGTAGCTTTAAATGCTCTTACACACATTGCTACATTATTCCGGTCACCAATGTATGCAATCCACGGTCTTGCTGTGCCTGCAATTCAATGTAAAGTTGTGTTTGTTTTCCGAGCTGGTTTGCTAAAGAGGCTAATATTAGCCAACAATAACGCGTCAATGTGAAACTAGAACGCTTTAAGGTGCTACGAGCCCGAAATGACGTCATGTTCTCGCTAGAGCAGGTCAGACGTACCGGCGTACCATACAAATGGGTAGCACCATTAGTATACAGGATTTGGGAACGATAGAACAAGGGAGTGACTTCAGACACAGCCCGAGAGAGAAGCAGACAGCTCAGTGTCTCTACTGCCCCCCCAGGCGAGTGTCCACAGCCAGAAAGTACGAGGAGCAGGAGAAGGGAGCAGAAGGAGCTGGAGGAGGAGGCTCCTGCGTTACCAAGCGCTCCAGGAGCCGGAGCCCGAGGAAGGGGAGCAGCCCTGGAGCGGACGGGAGCCATCCCAAGAGGAGCCGATGGGGCGGAGAGGAAGGGGAGAGGAAGAGGAGGAGCAGCTCGCCGTCCCGAGAGAGGAGGCAGGGGAGCCATCAGCCGCCCCGCGCCTCGGACGGTGTGTCCCTTACTGAGGAGGCGGTGGTAGACGCAGACACACCCCCAGGTAAGGAAGCCCTCGCAGGACAAACCTAATGCTTGAGATAATAATCATATTTCACAATTAATGATGAATTACAGTTGAAGCTAGGGTAGGCAATTAGTCAACAATGGGTCTATCAAGCCTTGTGGCTGCAAAGGCAGGGTGCGGGAAGGTAGCAGTGTTGTGACATCAATCATTTAATTCCGGCCGAATTAAATGATTGGACAGGTTTATTCCAGGCCTGCAACAACCGCAGATACCAGATTATTATTTTTTTTTTGTCAGCATATCATTTGTTGCTGTTGTAATTTAAAGAGGATGGACGGACCGTACTTGTCAGTGTTCATGCCGTTTTTTTTGTATTTGCAAGTCAGAGACTTTTTAATGAACCAGAAGCGCCCCCTCTTGCTTTAGCACAACCAGGATCGGAGGCCGAGGTCGGGATCCCAGCTGGATCTGATCCAGATACCAACGAGGCCGGGACTACTCACGACACGGCAGAGTAAGTCGTCCCTACCGTCGGGCTTTAAGCTGCGCAGAACCTTGCACACTTTGAATCGGAGGGGGGGTCGGACCCGCTGATATATATCTGCCCCCGCTAAGGTTGAACGATTTGGGGAATTAATCGAATTTCGACCGATGTTGCGATTGCGATTTAGTGTGCTTTTTTTCTTTTTAAAGTTCCTTATGTAAATTATTCACTAAACACAAGCAATAAATCATTATATAGCACTAACAAAACAAAACATTGGAAGCAGTAAACATATAAACTGCTCTTTCCTTCAGGCCAGGCCTATGTATTGAGATGAATTGATGCTGGAATTGATATCATCTTATTTTCTTTATTTAACTTTTGAATTGTAAAAGAAAAATAAATACTTATCTTAATGATCTCCAGTCAGTAACAGAAAGATATCACAAAAAAATATATATATATCGCAACCTTTACGATTTGCAAATCGCTTCCTATTACATGGCGAGGTCGGTTTAAATTAAATGAATCGTTCAGCTCTCGCCCCCAACCTAATGAGGCGAAAGAATATAAACCTTCCAGTTGACCCAGACGGGAGCCCGTCTGCTGGGAGACATTAGGAGCCTGACTTGAGAGCGGTTGTACTCTGTGGGGGCTGCAGGACGTCTGAAGAGGAGAGCGACATCGAGGGGATGGCGGTGATAGGAGAAGACGGCGAGAGCCTTGACGATGACGATGGAGATGGAGATGGCACGTCAGATACATCCGGACCCCCAGAACAAAGTAAACAAATAAGACGTCAAGAAAACACGCGTTAATTGACTTGTTACTAGAGTCCAATCTAATACGTGACGTCATGCTTCTCCTCAGTCAAAGTGAAGGAGGAACCAGAAGAAGAGACGCAGATCTGCGAGGAGAAAGAGACGGCCTCTGTACCTGAGCTTAACAACCCGAAGGAGGTGGATGAGGTTATTGTATTGTATTATATTATATTTTCCATGAATAATAATTGTTGTTTTAGATGTAGTAATTTATGCTTAGTATCAATGTCGTACAAACAACTCTATTATCCTTTTTCAGCTCTCTGCTAGCAGGTATTCATTTAGCCTTGGTTGGGGTTTCAGAATTATTCGTGTATTAAGATTTGGTTGAATTTAACTCTGGCGACAGACATTGTCACCACACAAAGATAGATCAAACATCATAGGGTATTCTCGTTCTGGTCTTGGAAATTCTGATGTGTAAAAGTGTTTTCCTTACTGCTGAAATCATTTGATCAAATTTGATCCATTGATCAAGTCAATAGCTGGTAGAAGTTTAAAGGTCCCATGACATGCCACCAGGTGTAGTGTGATTAGCCTGTACAAGCCGTTTTGGCAATATGTCCCTTATGACATCACAAGTGGGTGTGTCCACCTAGATGTGTGCTGGATAGATCAGTCTACCAGCCTACCCAGTGCACTGTAGCAAACGTTGCTCATCTATCCAGCACAGATCTAGGTGGACACGCCCACTAGTGATGTCATATGGGGCAGATTTCCGAAACGGCTTGTAAGGCTAATCCCACTCACACCTGGGGGTGTAATACGTCTCCTATAAGTCTTTTATCTTTCCAGGATGGGGAGGAGGAGGAGCCCAACTTCCTGGATATCCTTGAGAACTGCATCACTCTCGATGAACTCTGCGAAGAAGACAAGGAAGAGAACGATGAGAAAGAGATGGAGAAGGAGGAAGAGGAGAAAAATGAGAAAGAGACGGAGATGGAGGAAGAGGAGAAGGATGAGAAAGAGATGGAGAAGGAGGACGAGGAGTGTATTTATGAAGGTACTGCTACCAGAAGTGACAGGCAGGCAGTCGTTTCATGTCTACAACCTGGATCACTGCAGATGCCCTCAGGCCAAATAAGCTTTCTAATCACGTGTTCTCTCTGTAGGAATGGTGCTGCTGTTGACCTTTGTTGTTTTTTGCTTTTCAGATAAGCAGGAGGAAGGGGAATCCAAGGTGAGGAACGGGGAACGGGTCTTTGCTGCTCATTCTGCTTCTTCCAGTTCGTGCAATATTGAAAAAAATGGTCTTGTGTCCAAGGTGATCCACTTCAGGAACCTCCCATCATCGTGCTTCACCGACGGCGAGTTTGTGGATCTTGTGAAAGACCAAGGAAAGGCGGTCCGGTATTTCCTCGTCCCTGACCGCCGAGAGGTGAGGATGGCTGCGGCTGACGTTGTGTCCCTCTCCTCCTCCTGCTTGTGTCTCTGTGCTTTGCCCCTCTTCTTGTTAGCTTGACTGATCAAATTGATTTCGATGTCATTATGTCGACGATCAATCTTTCCCCATTCTCCTCTTGCGAAGAGTTCCATTGTTTAATGAAGGAGAAGGAAGTTTCCCTCTGAATTCATACATTTCTACATGCGTCTGTTAACCAGTGGGGTGGTGGTTGTCTCTCGCAGGGTTTCATCCAGATGTCCAGCGGGTCTGAAGCCGTACTGGCCTCCAGGGAGCTGCTGGGGAACAACCCTAGCTTTAAAGGCTCTGTGATGGACTTAACACTGACCGCCACGTACCCCAGTGTGTCCGCAGGGTAAGACACCCCCGTGCTGTCCTATCCATGCTGAAGTTCTGTTTGGAAGCGTTTAAATCGAATCCATTGTCTCCCAAACACAACACACCTGCATTAAAGGGGCCAAACTTTTCCTTGTGGCTTTGTTTCGTCGGCATATGCACATTAAAGAACAAGCCGAAGACATTAATGGGAATCAAAGGCTTGAATTTCGGGCATCCTGCACTGTGCAATACGTAACGCAAGATAACAAATAGAAGATAACATGACTCGTGCAAACCGCTGGTATAGAATGGGCTTGTGTGTTCTCTCCCGGCACCCAGGTGGAAGGTGTTAGACTCTGGGCCGGACGAGGACAGGGTGGAGGGAACAAGAAGGAGCGGCAGGAGCGGCTCCCACTCAGCGTCGCCACCACCACCCACCGCGTTGACGGAGGAGCCCTCTCACCTCAGCGCTGCGGAGGAGGAGTCGCCGCCTTCATCCAGGAAGTCCTCTTCAGAGCAACAGGAAGTGGAAGTGCCTCGCCGGGAAGACACTCCAACACAGGAAGTGGATGGCTCGGAAGATGCGGCGTCCGAACCAGGAAGTGACGACCAGGAGCAACCAGACGAGGCCGGCGGGGACGAGACCACACCCACTCCAGAAGGACAAACGCCACAGACAGATGAGGTACAGTGATGTGATGACTAACAACACACCGAATGTGGGTTAGGGGAGTCGACAAACCAAGAAGACCTGCGTAAATATGATGAGAAATCAGTCATGAAAAATATTAAATTGATTATACTTCACGTCACATTTGGTTCCTTGAAGATATACATTATTTTTTTACTGGCTATGCAATTCTTCTCATGATATTAACATGCATGCTATGGTCATGTTTTAATGCAGAACTCGGAGGGCGTTTGCTTGGAAGATGTGGAGTCCGAGCAGACTGCAGCTTGTACAGAGAGGTTGGGTCAACCCCAGCCAGGGCCTGCAGGGGGCGACGTGGAGCCTGCTAAACCCACAAAACCCATCGGTACGAATGATGCATAGCGGAAAGGCCAATTCTCTCCTTTACATTTCCTTATTTGTAAACAGGCTCAACTCTTTTGGCATGTTGACGTTTATTTGAAGGAGAAACTTGGCGCTAGTCTCCGCCCGACATAAAAAGAAATGGATATGCGAACTCGCCGTCTTTTGGTAACTTTTTTTTCGAGATTTAGGGGAAGGGCCATGTTGGTGTTCAGGCTTTGGCTTTTGCACGAGCTACTCTCACTAGTGACCCATCAGATTTGGGGGGAGCGATGTAACCAGAATGAATGGGGTATCTCATGCAATAGCACTGGTTGAACTCATAGAGGGCAATTAAAGGGACTTTAGAAAATTAAAGTAATATAAAGGCGAGAAGAACGCATTTCCAATTTTTTTACGACAAATCGCAACAGACTGGGCTACTCGGGAGGGGCGCTTGATTCAAAACAGAACATTTTTGAAAGACACTGAAATTGGTTTTGCAGAAAGGAACAGTGTGAGAATAATAAGGGATATTTCTAACATACAGGCATGTCACTCGATTCTAGTAGCGCCCCCCAAATGTAATTATTTCCCCTAAAAAACGCATGATCTGGGTCTTTAAAAATAGCCGTGCTTGAAATAAACCCTCACTCAAATTGTGATCATCATTGTAAAGATAATTTGCCACAGATTAAACCTTTGTGGTCCGATACCGTTGTCCCAACTCTCCCTTATTCACAATCCTCGATCTAAAACCACTTGCCCTTCTTCTCCTCGTCGTGGGGGTCACAGGTGCCGAGTTCGTCCGTCCCGTCGTCGGCTACTTCTGTAACCTCTGTGAGGTCATCTACGTGGACGAAGAGGAGGCCAAGGTCGAGCACTGCAGCAGCCTAATACACTACCAGAAGTACAAGGTGACACCCCTCACACACTACCAGAGATACAAGGTGACACTCCTCAAACACTACCAGAGATACAAGGTGACACTCCTCAAACACTACCAGAGATACAAGGTGACACCCCTCACACACTACCAGAGATACAAGGTGACACCCCTCACACACTACCAGAGATACAAGGTGACACCCCTCACACACTGCCAGAGATACAAGGTGACACCCCTCACACACTGCCAGAGATACAAGGTGACACCCCTCACACACTGCCAGAGATACAAGGTGACACCCCTCACACACTGCCAGAGATACAAGGTGACACCCCTCACACACTACCAGAGATACAAGGTGACACCCCTCACACACTACCAGAGATACAAGGTGACACCCCTCACACACTACCAGAGATACAAGGTGACACCCCTCACACACTACCAGAGATACAAGGTGACACCCCTCACACACTACCAGAGATACAAGGTGACACCCCTCAAACACTACCAGAGATACAAGGTGACACCCCTCAAACACTACCAGAGATACAAGGTGACACCCCTCACACTCCCAGAGATACAAGGTGACACCCCTCACACTCCCAGAGATACAAGGTGACACTCCTCACACTCCCAGAAGCACATTTATTATTGCAACACAGACACACAATTATTAGTTTTACTTCACGTGCGGCTTACGAATCAGTGAGCAGAGTGGTTACATATGATCTTTAATTATCCGTAGCTTGTAAGTACATCATCTCAAATATCAGAAGCTTGTAAGTACATCGTCTCCTGTGACCTCATATGCTTATCAGGTTACCCCAAATTTTACTGTTCCATGGATACTAATTATTCTTTTTGCATCGTCTTTCAGGAGCACACAGGCCAGGACCCTTGGAGCACCTGAGACAATTTTGATTCAGATGGGAACGAACGCCTTCCACTGATTGGCTTGTTATACCATGTAACTCATACCCTCATTGGTCAGATGCCCCTTCATGCAACTAGCTAACCATGTCTGCCATGAAAAGGCAAATGGCATTTTTTGTTTCGTTTCTCGATTTTAAAATGGTTAACCCACTTTTTGTGGAACTTGCTTTGTTTGTAAAGCATTTTGTAATCCTCTATTGAGATGTTCAATGTGCATAGTGTTAAGCCCATGTAGTCGGGCATTATGTCTTAAACAAGCACATCACTGCACGGTCATTTCTGATAGGTTTTTTAGTTGTATGTAACTTTTGGACATCTACACCGCATTGGAACTTGAAGAAAAGGCTTTTATATTTTAAAACCGTGCCATTTATTTTTCCAATAAAGAGTTACGCCTCGTGCCGTTATGGCTTAGTTCCGATCACATCGACCCGGGTTTGATTCCTGCCCTCGTTTCTTTGCTGCGTGTCCTCCCCTCCAACATACCCTCCTGTCCATCTCAATATTGGAGCATAAAAATGAAAAAATAAACTGCACTTTAACGGCATATATAAGTGTCACACGCTACATCCATTCATACAAAGGTTGCAATGTGGCTTCAAATTGGCTCACCAGTCTTATGAACCTTCAATGTCTTGACAGAGAGAGCAGGGGTCTCCAAATGGCGGTTTCTCAGTCTCTGTAGCCATGTCTTCTGGCTCGCCCCAGAAGACATTTTTCACGGACTGACGCAGGAGCGCTCGGGTAGGAAGCTATTGGGACACATTTTCTGATAACATTACTGCCCCTACCGAGGTTCAGAATCCGATCAAGCAAATGCTGATTTTATCAAATGTTGCGGTAACAACTTTTCAAATCGGAACGGATTATTGATTTTAGATGCAATAGAGAGGCAGCTAAAGAGTGAATCATACACAATTGAAAGCTATGGAAATTGACACATTATACAAATATTTGTGTACTTTCTGATGACCAAATGTCATTTGGTGATTATTGGGGCCATTGTGAATCGAGCAAAACAGGACCGACCTTCCCCACAAACTAAATTATTTTTCTCTCAGGTCATTCCAAGTCAATTCACTTCAGGGTTCTTTTATTTGTCGGTTTCACACCCTCAAAAAAAAAGACGGATAATAGTTATTTTATCTGTAATAAATTAAATACGGTAATGATTTCTGTAACCAACCAATCTTTCTGAAAGCAGCGAGGGTTCCCCGTTCCCATTCGGGCTTCCTTATGTTGTACTTGCTTGTTAAAATAACTGCAGTGAAAGAAAATCCACCGCTTTGCAATTTACCTCGTAAATGCTCCATAGGTTTGTTTATATATGAAATAAAATGTCTGGTTCAAGGGCACAGAGAGGGTAAGACGATCATTTCTGTTACGACAATGTTTTACCTACAATCTTTCTAATCGTGATCTTTTGGTTTAAGTACAAGATTTCAGTGTTCAAATACTGACGGTAATTATGAAAGCATACAATCACCATAAAAGTTCTCTTTTTCTACATTTATTAAAAAAGATCAACAGTTGCAACATTCAACTAAGTTTCTTGTAGTGTGCATCACATTCAAATCCCAAAAATGAACAGTTGGGTAAATACCATGCAGTCTTAAACAAAACAAAAAAGTTATTCAGCTTTCCTCCCTTTCTTGGGGGTTTGGGCCTTCGCCTGCTCTTTTTCAAGATGTTTCTGAAAGAGAAGATGGGTAGAGATGGTTAGCCATTAAAACCTTATTGACCAATAACTGCTTTACTGAATTCCCATTAAAGGAGCCATCACTTGGCTATTTTGTGATATAAAGCTGCGTTGCCAGTGCAGGAATTGGCCACAGAACTAGGAATCTTTGGTGGACTAAAGTCCCGTCAGTGAACGAAATAACATAATACAGAGGACACTTGTTTTTACTTTATATTTGTATTGAATTTAGCTAGTAAACTGAGTGTTTAAAGTGTATCGTAGTTTATATTTAATTGTTTACCGGTAATCGAATTTAGCAAGTAAACCGAGTGTTTAAGTGTAACGTAGTTTAGCTAGCTTGTGTTAATTTAATTTAGATAGAAGTCATCGTTCGACGCGATCGTCCGTTGCCAGGCAGGTTTGGAATTTTCGGGGCTGACGATTCATCTAAATCCAACAGACATCGCAATGTAATAGAACACCATTTGCAAATCGCAAAGGCTGCGCTAAAATAAAATAAAATATATTCGATTTTATTGCTTTTGGGATATTTGTGATTTGTTACGGTTGGGTTGGTTTGTTAACTGGAGATCAGCAAGATTCATATTTTTTTCTTTTACAATTCAATAGTTGCATAAAAATGGTATATCAATTTGATCATAACATAATTTCATCTCAAATAGGCCTGGCCTAAACGAAAGAGCAGCTTATATATTTACTGCTTCCAATGTTGTATTAAAGGACAATTCCGGTATTTTGAACATTGGGCCCCCTTTCTGGTTTGTTTAGGATGAAATAGAGTGGGTGACACCGAAATTTGAACTATTAGTCCTTTCTCGGGTATTTGGCTCATTTTGAATCGCTCCTGCCTGCTTCACAATGGTTGTCTGTGTGCATACACAAACCTGTCAACCCAGCAACCCTAAACGTTCGTTTTCAAAAAATGTGCAAGTAACCGAGTGGTTAGTGGCATTCGTGAAGTTTAAAAAAAAATTATCGGCGCAATATATGGTTTCCAATCCATCCGTGTTAGTTGCTAAATGGAACTATTTTTTCAGATACCTCACAACCGCATATAAACTTCCGCACAAGGTCCCACTCCGTGCAGCACCTACTTTCGACTTCCGTCGGCATCTGCCTGCACTTCCCACAGGCACACCACCCGCCCGTGATCCTGGGGACCGCTTCAGCCGGAGCTTCAGGCGCCTCCGTAGCCCTAGCCTCCATCTCACGTAGCTCCTCTTGGGTGAATTCTGGTTCAAAACGATATCCTCTGCCGTCAAACTCAAAATCGAGTGCGTCCTCCAGAAGCCACCTTTCATAATCCATTTTCAGTGATTTTCTATGTGATTTTCCCTAATCCGAGGTGCTCACGGTATAAGACTTCAAACCAACGTAAACAGCCCACCTTTCCGGTTCGGCGGAGTAATATCATCGTGCAGTAATGAGTCTTCCAACTGAAGTCAACTGGCGATAAATGTGCAATAAAACACGACAGAAACCATGTATTGCGCCGATAATTTTTTTTTAAACTTCACGAATGCCACTAACCACTCGGTTACTTGCACATTTTTGAAAACGAACGTTTAGGGTTGCTGGTTTGACAGGTTTGTGTATGCACACAGACAACCATTGTGAAGCAGGCAGGAGCGATTCAAAATGAGCCAAATACCCGAGAAAGGACAATTAGTTCAAATTTCGGTGTCACCCACTCTATTTCATCCTAAACAAACCAGAAAGGGGGCTCAATGTTCAAAATAACGGAATTGTCCTTTAATCTCGACTATAGAATGATTTATTGCTTGTTTAGTGATAATGCAGAACATGAACTTTAAAAAGCAAAAAAAAAAAATCTTAAAATCTCGCATAATAAATCTTAATATTGGTTGAAATCGCAATAACATCATTTCCTGAGATTCAGCCCCAAGTGGTACGAGTGGATAACTTGGCCGAGACGTAGACAAGGCCTCGGCCAGCAGCGCTGTACCTGTAGCTTGTCATAGTGCGCCTTGCTGCTGCAGTGGACCTTCTTGGCCGTGTCTTCGTTGGAGTAGAAGAGGAAGCACACCCTGCAGTAGTAACCCATCTTCACGTACTCCACACCTGAGGGGGGCCACAGTGGATCAGCACACAGCCCAGCTCGGTCACAGCACACCTACAATACAGCTCTTTACTACCGTTAAAAATGCACGCCTCCATTTTTAGCATACGTTAAAATATACAAGTACAACGACTAATTTAGTTTTAGATACATTTCGCCAAGGAGCGGGTAGGGGCTAGGGTATATTACTCAAGGATGCCCAGCCTGCTTACTTATAATAACTTTGATGATAGTTCCTGGACAAAACTAAATCTTTGTTTGTTTCCTTTATTTGTACATTGATTAGTGAAACCTATTTGTTTCATCACGGCAACTTTCTACTACACACTGCATGTTTTGTGGCGCATGTACTTAAGACCCTGCTGCAGGCAGGAGATCACACCCTAGCTACTGGAACAGGGGTTCCCAAACTATTCTGTGCCATGCCCCGCCTCCTGCCGCTTGAGACCAACCTTAACCAACCAAATATATTGTTCAGCCACAGGGTTTCATTAACACGTCAAAAAGGTTTGATCATTCCTAAATGTAAAAGAACAGTATTCCCCCTTCCAGCCTTCAAACAAACTTACATAATACAAACGACACAAGACTAGGGACACGGGCCACATTGTGGAGTCTAATGCCCGCAGACTAGGGCAAACACATATTTTTCTAAATAATACATTTTCGAAGTTTTTAATGTTTATTGTGAACCCACTTGGACCCAGCCTGCGTCCCCCTTGTGACCCTATGTTAGAACCCCCTGCAGGTGGCACCCTTGGGACCCCCTTGTGTTCCGACCCTCAGGTAGATCCCCCTGCAGTTAGCCCCCTCCCATAGACCCACCCCACTCACCGAGGGGGGTCTCTGGTTCGTACGGGGCCAGCGGCAGCGAGGCGCTGGGGGGCTTGGCCTCCGCGGCGGGCTGGGGTTCCGGCGTGGGGCTCTCAGCCTGGCTGGCTTTACCAGCGGCGCCGGCAGGGACCTCCAGCTCCCCTTCCACCTCCCCTTCCACCTCCTCACACTTGACCTCCTACACAGGGGCAGAACCAGGGGGGGGGGGGGGGGGGGGGGTTCAAGATGGGAGACCCACAGGGAAGTGCACTCCTGAGGCAGGACTGGTGAGGGAACACACTCTTCATTTCCTCCCAGATGGGAGATTTCAGGACACGAAAAGGAATAAGGAAGGGATTCAACTTTTTTTTTAAAATAAGAATATGCAGAATCCTGCATAATATTACAATGAAACAGAATTACATCTATATAGACTGAGAGATGCATGACTCAAATCTATAGTATATTATCCATGGCCCATAAAGCAACAGTGCAAACAAGTCAATAAGTAGTTCATGGCGGGTTTCACCAGATAAAAGGGTAGACCGGAGGAATTGGGCATCGACCCTATAGGCCAGGAGTCAAACACCTCCACCACCGCCCTCTGCTGGCGGGGCCAGGAAGGACGGTGTAAAGGTTGGCCTCTAGCAGCAGGAGGGGACACTTACAGCAGTCTTCTGGTTGTCAGGGCTCTCCTTCGCCTCCTCCGTCCCCAGGGTGGGGGGCTCTGCGCCGGCTTGTGGCTGCGTCGCTTCCCCCGACTCCTCCGTCGAGCTCTCCTCAGTCTTCTCCTCCTCCTCCTCTTCCTTCTCCTCTGCGTCCTCCTTCTCCTCCTCCTCCTCGTCCTCTGGGACCTTCTCCTCTCTGGGTTTCTTGGAGGGCGGTTCCTCCGTGTTCTTGGAGGTCTTGGAGGTGGTGCTGCTGGAGCTCTCCCTCTTGGCAGGCCTCTTCACCCCGTCCTGCATGGGCCTTCTGTGGCTGAACCAGAGATGGGGAACAGAGGGTTGGGACCAGATTTCAAAACGGCAATATATTTCATTATTATATGATGGCCTTACAAGAAAAAATAACCTATGATAATCAACATTAATATAGGGAGCAACTATGGATGTTTTTTTTCATATATTTGTACTTGGTAGAGGACCTTCTCAACAGAAGAGCCATGGTCTCTCAGTCCCTTTGCAACTTTGCATTGACTTCTTGTTCAGGTCCTTTTACCGTCGTCCGTGCATCAGAGTTGAGAATAAGGAGTGTGTTGGAAATGGACAGACTCACCCGTACTTGAGCTGCTTGTACTTCCTACTGACGTAGACACTGAGGCGCTTGTTCTGCATTTTAGGTGGGTTCTTTTTGTAGAAATCTGACATTTTCTCTGCGTCCTCCGCATCTTCCATCTCGATAAAACACTGAGGAACACAGACACCATTGGTTTTTCACACGCATATTACCGATCACTCAGAGAGATAAGCTGTGCTTTATTAACACCACACAGGAAATCAGGATGTCACAGCAGAAGGGGCAGTGAATGAGAGTACACTCAACACCATGACAAACACAACCAAGTAGCCCACACCTCTTTCCCTTTGACATGACGGTGGATTACCTCTCTGCGGATCCTGTTGAGGAAGTATTTCCTGACTTTACCGAAGGACTCGGCTAGTTTCAGGACGTCCTCCTCCTTGAACTTGGTGTTGGGGAGCTGTCCGACATACACCACTTTACTGGCACCACACTGAGGGGGAGGCAATGTCTTTGTCAATTCAAAGAATGAAGAAAAGTGAACGCAGCCCGACTAGGGCCGAACGATTAATCAAATTCAAACCGGCATCGTGATATGCAAATCGCAAAGGCTGGGATAAACGATTTGTGTCTGACTGGAGATCAATAAGACTCTTATTTATTTTTCTTTTACAATTCAATAGTTAAATTAAGATTAGTTATAATATCAATTCATCTTAACACATAAGGAAAAAACACAAAGGAAATGACAGTTTATATGTCGACTGCTTCCAATGTTGTGTTGGTCATAGATGATTTATTGCTTGTTTCATGAATAATACAGAACATAAGGAACTTTAAAAAGAAAAATCGCAATAATGGTTGAAATAATCGCAATTACATCGTTCCCCCAAATCGTTCAACCTTAAGCCTGACTTGGCCAGAGGCAGTAGTGCCAGAAGTCCTGCTTGATGGTGAGGCCACAGTCGCTGGACTCACCTGGATGGTGGGATAGGTTTGGGAATGGCTGATCCGAACGGGTTTTCCACACACCGTCGCCATGACGTTGGCGTTGTAGAACCGTGCCATGGCTTTGGCCTCCTCTTCCGACGCAAACTGCAGATACGCCTATTGGGTGCAGAATACAATGAACACAAGCATTTCTATTCCCACCCCCCGTTTGAAATGGATGACCTAGTGCCGTTCATTTTATAAAAATAACCCCTAATTAGCATAATTGGGGGTCACTACAGACTGTGTATCCAAAATCCCCTCCGGACATCACAAGTAGATGTACCAAACAAAGCGCAATTGCTCAAGTGACCTTCACGGGATGGACTGTACCAACTGTGTAGTTCCGGATCAACCCATCACACATCTTTGTGGACAGTCCCCTACCACTTGTGATGTCACAAGTGGGTCGATTTTTTCAAATGGGTTGTAGTAAGCAATCCCCCCCCCCCCCCCCCCCCCCCCCCCCCCCCTCACACCTTGTGATAATAAAAGAGCGACCCCTTTAAGCAACAGCAGTAGGCGAACAGTAGGCGAACAGTGAGCAACAGGTGCGTGTTCAACGACCGGTGTGGAGCGCGCCTTCACCTCGGGCCTCAGGTCCAGCACCAGGTGTTTGACCACGTCTCCGAAGGGCTTGGCCAGCGCCAGCAGCTCTCCCAGGAAGCCGTAGCCGCGCCGGAACCCCACCAGGTTCACTACCCTCATGCCCTGAGGGGGGGGGGGAGGGGGGGGGGGACAGGAGGAGAGGGCTCAGCACCACCTCGGGTTCTGATAGCTAGTGCATCTCTCACCCGGGTTTAGCCTCATATCTAGTGCATCTTTCTCATCTGTTAAGTCTCATATTTACTGCACCTTTCTCATTTGTCAAGTCTCATATCTAGTACTGGGCATATTCCTCTTGTTGCCCTGTTCTTTGGAAGCCGTTTCTTATTCATAAAATAACCGCATTAAGATATACCAGAGAACCTTTTGTAGATTAGTACAATGGCATGGAGCACAATAACAGCTACATTAATGCAAATATACAGGTTAATTGGAGAGCCTCCATGTTAAAAGACAAGATAAATAGAGGATTGTTCTGTGTGCCGAAATCGGTTTAACAGCAGTTTATCAACGCTCTACAAACAGACAGATCAGGACAACCAAAACGGAGATAAACTTACCCCTTTTCTTGAATTATCTGCAGAAGAGAGAAACAAAAACAAACAAAATGTCAGTGATTTTAAGAAATGTGCTCATGATCCGACTATGAGAACGATGCTTCTACACTTCCTCTTCGTTCCATAAACTTGCGGGGAGCCCGCGGCACCCTGAACTAGTTGGACAGCAACATGCATAGCACACTGGATCAGGAACAACCCGGTTGGGGGACAAGGTCCACGAGACGCGTTCCGTACCAATGGAGTCCGAGTGCTCCGAGCGGGCGTCCTCGTCCTCCGCCAACTCGTCCAGGGTCACAAAGTCCTCCATGTTCTCCGGGAAGTCCTCGTTCATGCTGCCCTCCTGGGAGGGGGAGGAGAACAACCACGGTCAGCACGGGGGCCGGACAGTCTGGTGCATTGGTCCTCAAAGAGCGGCCCGCGGGCCAATGGCGGACCGCGGAAACATTCCTGCCGGCCCGCAATGACGTACAGAAGTAAAAAAAAATAAAAAAAAAGTCTACTCTAGTTTTCAATTAAATCCTGTTACATTTGTTAGTTTTAATCTGACTGTACATTACTTTGAAAGGATGAACCTCAGTTTCGTGATTTAGACCTCACTTGACCTCACTCCCAGAGGTCCACGTGCAATGTTTTTTTCCACCACTGGGATGCTCACGGCGTTTCCCGCCTAATTTATTTTCCTTTGGCGGCCCTCAGTCAAATTCTGGGTTCCTAAATTGGCCCTCAGCTGTCATACTTTGAGAACCCCTGGTCTAGTGGTTCGGACTTCCAACCAAATGGTTCTGGGTTCAATCCCCAGCGTTTTATCTTTATGTCTGGTTATCCCTCATGTTTGAATGGAGGTACAAATTCCTTACTTTAACCAACACATCTATTATTATACTGAACTATGTTTTATGAAGTGATTCAATTAGTTGAACTAATCATCACGTATTAGTTCAACTACTTGGCCCTAATGGTAGGTTGTGTGTCCTTTCATAGATCCATGGTATTACGTCGTATGGAGCAGTGGTCCGTCAGTACTTCAGGGTATAAAGCATTGTCCTACCATGTCTTCATGCAGGTCGTCTTCGGTCATGTCGGAGGTCTCTGCAGGAGCATCCTCTCTGCCCTCCAGGTCCTCCCCCGGTCCACTCTGGCTTTCCATCTCCCTGTCCTCTCCTCCCTCGTCGTCTGCCTCCTTCTCCTCCTCGGAACCGTCTTTCCCGTCCGGAGCGCCGTCGGGGAGATCCTCTCCCGACGCCTTCTGGACTTCTGTCGGAGGCTGCTTCGACTCCTCTTCATCCTCCTCCTCCTCTTTCCCCTCCTCCTCCTCCTCTTCTGGAGCTGTGGACTGTGCCTCAGACTCCTCCACCTTCTTTTTCTTCAAGTCCTTCTTCTCTTTTCCTTTGGACTTGTCTTCCTCTTCCTCCTCCTCTCCTCCTTCCTCTCCCTCCAACGCGCCCGCACCCTCCTCATCTTCCTCCTTCTCCTCCACTTTGGTCTTCCTCTCCACAGGCTGCTGCTTCGACTCAGACTTCTTCTTCTCCTCCCTGCCCTTGGAGGCCGAGGCTTTGGAGGAGCTGCTCTTGGACGGGCTCTTGGACGGGGGAGGGCTGTG
Source organism: Gadus morhua (assembly GCF_902167405.1). Taxonomy (NCBI): domain Eukaryota; kingdom Metazoa; phylum Chordata; class Actinopteri; order Gadiformes; family Gadidae; genus Gadus; species Gadus morhua. Next base: position 23,837,707 of record NC_044057.1, read on the forward strand.
GTCATCTCTGCTCCGTCGGCCCCCGCCGTCCCCTCGGTCTCCTCGGTACGGGTGCCCTCCTCTCTGGTTCACACTGGGAACACAAAACCACTCGTCGGTCAGGTTCCTGCTTTATGTCTCATGGGAATTAACAGAACAATGAGCAGCAGTCCGTAACGAATGGAACTGGGATTGTTTGGGTTATTGTTACTCCATATTTGTAGAAACTGAAATACGAGTTTAAGGCGCTCATAAAAGCGCCTCACCAATACATGCGTCATTATTTTCACAATATTTTTGCTGCTACCAGGGGAAGTTTTATACGTATTTTTTACATTAGTTTCAAATAACACAACATTTACAATTGCAATGAGTATATTCCAATTGACCCGTCGCTAAGCTCCGCCCATAGAACGCAGATGAGCCATTGACAGCCTTAACTATACTCGGATATCAGCTTTGACAACACAATTGAAACAACAGGGAGGAGGCATAATATAAAAATCTAATGGTGGATTTATGTTTGTGTAAAAAAAGAAAAACACGGTAAAACGATGTGCTTGGGATACCACAGACGGCCGGTATACCGAAAGGCTGCAGAATGGGGTATATTTAATCCCTTTTCCCAAGACAAACTTTGAATATGATTTTTGGGCAAAAGTCAAAGCCCTCCTCTCCACCCCCAACGCCCAGCCCCCGATGGGGACCCGTTGGCTGAGGAGCACCCAGGGGACTCACCTGAGGGTCTTGTACTTGGTGCAGACGTTGAGTCGGATGGGCCGGCCCCGGATGTTGAGGGGGTTGACGCTGTAGTACTTCACCATCATCTCTGCATCCTCCTGGGAGCCCAGCTGCACAAACGCCTGGGAAGGGTCGGAGCAGTGGAGATACACAACGGTCTCAAAAGGGCAAACAACACACTGACACCCTATTGAAGCAGGACAATATTCTAAATAATTGACTACAAATTTTAGCAACCTAGCAATTTAGCGAAAACACGGAGCTCAGCATGACGTGAAAAGTGAAATAAATAGAAGTAGAAGTAGAAGTAGTAGTAGTAGTAGTAGTAGTAGTCCATCTATACTGCAAATCAACCGCCACTATATTCCTGATCCTAGTCTACTCTAGACTCAATCTCCTCAAGAGACACTAGTGTTGATTGCCCGCTAAATAATAATGAAATTTATATAGAGCTTAATATGGTACTCTAAGACGCTTTACATATTGCCCTATCAAAACTATGTAAGACAGACTAGGAATAAAAGAAAAACAGAGGTTAAACATGAAGAATAAGGTGGGAGTTAGGTGGGGAAGGCTACTGTGAAAAGGTATGTTTTGAAAGAAGAACTAAAGCAACATGTTGACACCGTGCTGCGCGTGTGCGGCGGGTCTTGGCGGGTAGGGTACCTCCTCGTTCAGGAAGAGGTGCTTCTCCACGGTGCCGAAGCGGCCCGCGATAGTGAGCAGCTCCATCTTCTTGTCCTCCTCCCTGGGAAGGTTGGAGAAGAACACCACCTGGCTGCCCTGCCCCTTCACCTCTCTGGGGCTGCGCGCCGTCGGCGGTACTGCGCCACGGTTCTTTTTCTGGAGGAGACATAAGCTTGATTCAAACCCAGAGGAACAAAGCACAAGTAGAACCGTTGTCCTTTAACGGAACCACCGCCCTGGGCTCTGGGCTGTTCTGGGCACACTTCAAAGATCACTATTCAGAGTGCTTTGCAGTATGCACATTTTAGGAACATTTTATAAAAGATCATTGGGGTTAGTGGTAGGCCACAAACCCTTGACATCTAGTTTCTTATTTAAAATAAATGGAAATTAAAGTACGAGTAGGTAAAGGAGGCCGATATTGGATGTCGGGAAGTTTTCATAAATCCTAAATGCTACTTCATACAGCGGCAAAAAAACCATAGAAGCAACCGAAGGAAACATTACAAAACACAAATAGTGTGTGGCCTCTGGCCTTCCAACCACCGTTAAAGCAGGAATACATCCTTCACGGCGCAGAATGAGAAGGGAAAACTGGCAGAGGGCCGGTTACCTCGATGACCATGAGGTCCTTGGACAGGTAGAAGGTGAGGGGCCTCCCATTCATGTTGGCTGTGTGCTTCTTGTAGTAGTTCACCATGTCCATCGCCTCCTGGTGGTTATCCATCTCCAGGAAGGCCTGGTGGGACCACAACGTGTTACAGATCGCCCTGCACTGAAGGCCTCACTGTGGAAGACGGGGTTTTCCCAACCGGGGGTTGTAGCTGCACCTCGTTTCAATACCATCATATGCTTCAGTCTTAACCATCGTCTTTGTCGTTTTTTTAAATCCTTGTATAGTAATTTTGTGGCAACATATTTTGTAAATCTGTTCCGTCTTTTTACCGAACTCATTGTGTGAGTTTGTTCTGAGTCATTTATTTGAATTGCTGCTGCAACACTTGCATATCCCTTTCGGGGATAAATAAATGTGAATAAATGTAAATGGACTGCATTTATATAGCACTTTTCTAACCATTGGCCACCCAAAGCGCTTTACAATATTGCCTCACATTCACAATTCACACACACCGACGGCGGAGTCAACCATGCAAGGCGACAGCCATCTCGTCGGGAGCAGTTAGGGTTAGGTACCTTGCTCAAGGACACCTCGACACTCAGCTAGGAAGAGCCGGGGATCGAACCAACAACCTTCAGGTTATCAGCCAACCCGCTCTACCTCCTGAGCTACTGCCGCCCTAAATAAGAACTATCCCCCGTCTCTCAATCAAATGCAAGTGCACCATCACAGCCGTACCTTGTTCTTGAGCACCAGGTGCTCTCTCAGGGTGCCGAACGGTTCGGTTAAGGCGATCAAACTCTTGCTGAGGGGCTTTCGGTCATACTTGGCCACCACCACTCGGCTCATTATCTAGAAGTGACACAGGATAAAGTTGCACATCAACAGCCAGCTCAGTAGGACACCTAACACCGTACAGTATCCCCCATTTGACCACAACAAGGGTACAGTTGATAAGCATTCAGGCTAGTCATGAAGTGAAGCATGCCGTTTTAAAAAATTGTGTCACGAGCCAAATGACCCTACTTTGTCAAACCCACAAAAGCATTTGTGTGTACAGTGGAAGATATCACGAAGAAGCATGTACTCAATATTTATAGTGAGACGTCAACATTATATATAGCTATAAACATACATAAATTAACATAGTGCATTACCTTTGAATGTCCGGAATGTTGCATGCCCTTGTTCGAGAAGCCAGAGTTAGGCCCACCTCCTACGAAGAAACGGATGCGGAAAAGAATATAAAATACTTATTAGTGGGACTTGATTAATTACAGTGTTGGGGGATGGCTAGTCAGCAGAGAAAAACATTTGGATAGAGCGAGCAGGTGTTTGATCCCCCAGAAACATTAGGTATTCCACATGAACCAATGCAATGGCAAAGAGGGATGGACAAATCACAGAACACTTGCCTACATATTTAGAAGTGTGTATTGTGTGGATAATTGACTTGTTCCAGTGCCCAATGCTTACCCCAGCTGGAGGGCATGCCACCCGATGAATGGCCCTGAGACATGGGAATCGGTCCCAGCAGGCCAGCAGAGAGATTGGGCGCGTCCATGTGATGGCCGCCGCCCCTAGAAGAAGAAATGTATTTTTTTAGTTTTATATTCTTTGCAGAGTTTACCCTTTCCTTGTCCGAATAAATGAATTGCCCAGAATCACCCTGTGTTATACTCTGCATTTCATAACTACAGGACACTTGGACTTTGTTGTGTTCACAGCGTTAACGTATTTTAACAGGCTAGGGAATACTACACTAGACTTCAAGGTTTGTATTTGGGTGTGTACAGCTGGGTCAAACTGTTGCTTTGTTTCATCCCAAAGTACATTAGCTGTTTGTAATGCTGTCATCAAGTACACAACTTAAGCTTATCTTAAGGATATGTAGGGAAGTTCGGCTTGGCTATTCAACCATGGGTGTACAGCTAAATAAACCCGTAATAGCATTTGTTGTAGACAGATTATTGGTGGACAGCAAAATCATATACAAAAGCCACTAGATGCAACTCCAAATTTGTGACATAATGATTTTGTACCATTTAAATGAACATTACATCAACGGTCCACTTTGAACTGATACCAGATGTGCGTCTTACCCAGATGTGTTTTTGGCCATCCCTGGGTCCCACTCTGGGTACCTAGAGAAACATGTCGTTATATACACAAATATATGATAGTTAGGATTTTAATCTGGATTCAAATTATGAAGATAATAATAGTAAGCAAGTAAGTCAAATGTATTTATAAAAGCACATTTATAACAGTTTGCACTGACCAAAGTGCTGTACATAGTGCATTCAGTGGGCAAAGATGAGAGCAATAGTACTATAGTAATAACACAGATTGAAAGTGGAAGTAAAGTTACAAGGGCAATTGGTTTATTGGCAATAAACCAAGTGAGTATCCAATTTCAGTATTAGGATCATTTGCCTCCACAATTCATGCATAGTCAGTTTGACTAACATTAACAAAAATGTACACCAGAAACGTGAAGGTAATCTCGTCATGTCATAAGAATGGTACCCTTCTACCGAGTGCTCAAACGTTTAGTGACCTTTAGAAACGCATTCGTATGTTGACGTCTCCGTTCCACTTGAAAGAGGCTAAAAAAATAACAATCTAAAATTAAAATTGTCTGTAAAACCAACTTACATTTGAAGAAGATGCTTCCGGTTCTCTGCATGACGAAGTCCATTAGTGTGCTGATTCCACTCCTAAAACACATGTAATACCTTTAGCCTCCGTTACCAAACACTCCCCCTAGCCTGTCCTACCGACTTTCACACAGGCGTTGATAAGACACTTCCAACTCACTTTCAAATATCCTGGATAATTTGGTCTTTGTGTGTGAATAAAAAACGATATGCATACCGGAATTAAATAAAAAAGGTATGAGAAGAATTGCCCTGAATAAAAAATCTAGACATAGTTTAAAACGGTTTGAAGCGTGTTACAAAATCAGGGAAAAACGGCTAGCAATATTGAAATCCCCAAGTGGTATTTGTAGACATGTTTAGGAATGGTTGTAAGCAAAGAATTCCTGAAAGCAGTGAATTTCCCAGATTCTGGATCCAGGTCTAATGAGATGACCTGGATCCAAGTAAAGTCAATATATTTTCAGGATAGAGCGATATTACATTAGCACATTTCCAGTCAATGAATGATATAAAATGGAAGACTGGAGTAAAGACGCAAACTTGTGGCCTGACCACAAATCAAGGAACGTCGCTCACCTAATCTGGGTATTACATTATAAACAAGGAAACCCCAAGAGAAAAAAGGACAGGGGGGGGGGGGAGGGGGGGGAAGAGCCAGGACTGGTACTCACCATGTTGGAATGCACGTCAAAGTCACAAAGAGCACATACGTGAGGGAACATGTTGGGGGTGGCCCCCAAAAAGTCTTGAACTTTGCCTTGGGACGGAGAGCCCATCCTCCTTTGCATAAAGTCGCTCTGAGAGGACCCCATGGCATGCCCCCCATAGGAGTCACGTCGGGAAAGATCTGAATACTGTCCGTCTCTGCCGCCGCCACCACCACCACCACCACCGCCTCCGCCATTATTGCCACCGTAGCCAAAATCATAGCCCCGGGAAGAGTTGGCGGACTGCATGGAGCCGTAACCGTAATTGGCTTGGGATTGGCCACGGGCTGAAGTCTGCCCCATGGAAGGCCCACCCATCCTCCCCCCATGCATGTCGTCCCAGTCTTCCCTGCCTCCACGGTAGGAGGTCTCGGGGGACATCGAAGGTAGGTCTCTGCCGGCCATGTGCCTGTCTCCGGCGTCGCCCTTCCGACTCTTAAGCTGCATGAGTATGTGGGGCAGGGTCTCCACACTGATGTTCTCTTCAGGGATCTGTGCGAGGGCGTCGAGGTCCGCCGGCGACAGCCCTAAGCTGGCGAACAGCTTCATGGTGCTGCCAAGATGGCTTCCACCGCCACGACGAGCCATCTGGGAGTTGCGGTCCTGGCTGTCCACACCACTACCAAGCCCCATGCCAGAAACCATGTTCCCCATTGACCGGCCCTGCGGCCCAGATCGTTGCTCGTTCATGCTATAGTTCAAGGTTTCTGCTGCTGCCAGGAGCCCCCGGCCCACGGCAAAGCCCTTCTGACCACCGTCAGATGGGTTTTTCTGTGACATGGTGCTCAAAAAGACGCCGTGGTCTGTGGTGCCGAGTTCAGACAACTCAAGATACAGAACCAAGCTGGTGGTCTATTTAAAAACTGTTTTCTCTGCCGTGGTCGGATGGCGTTTTTCAGGCGAAGGTGAAAAGAATGATGACAGTCTACCTCAAAAGGGACAGTCTTTCTTCAGGGAGGCAGAATGTTTTCAGCTGAAAGAGAACCAGGTAGGTAAATATGAAAAGGTTGCCTCTTTCATGAAAAAGACATCAAAATGAAGAGGCAACAGCTCTGTGGTCCAAAGCTTCATTTACATTTAACGGAAAAGTTAGCCCTAGACTTAGACGGAGGAGGAAATGAAGGGCAGTCAAAATGCACTGAAAGGCTGGGAAGAAAAAGGGACAGTAACACAGAAAAACCGGCACTATAGGCTCTGGATTGAACTCAAGAAAAGCGTAGGATTACAAGCTACAGAAAAATCGAAACTTCTTCGCTCATAAATGGGATATTTCAATATTCAAAAAAGTAGAAAAATTGCTTCAAATGAAACATCAGACTATGAAAGGATTCGTTTCCAAGCAAACGTCAGAAAGACGCAATAAGGAAGACATTTAGGAAGTTAAAAAGTATCCAATCAAAATGGAAAAGAAGATAATTTCACGACAGCAGATTATGTTGATTAACATAAATTAGTCTGGCCGAAAGATTTTCAATATGTATAATATCAAAAGACCCTTAATGGTTATGCTTAAACTCAGCTCGCAGTATGATAATTTAGATGAGGGGGATTGTGTTTGGGTTTAGGGCTTGTACATCAGAATGCATCCAGATTTTTGTTGGCAATACGACACCATATTGGGGACTCAAGAGTAAATTGCAGCACTGTGAAATCATAAATCAACAGAATTTTGACGATTTTAAAATGCGAAATTGCCGTTCCCAAACAGAACAGAATCGTCCCTAAATGACAAAGAATTGTACCATTTGTTACTGAACATTATGACCAAATCAACATTACTAGCATCTCGATAACATACATTCCAATGCTCCTTTGCTTCCAAAACGGAATGGATATCATTGCGATGCACAAGCCCTGCGGGGACTGAACTCCATGGTATGCTTAACATTTTTCTATCCCTGGCTTTTTTCGATTTGCGCAGTTAACGGAATAACACATATTTGCCTCCCTGACGTTTGGCTGCCCCTGGCTGCGTGCGCCGATCTGGCTGGACATTGCCCAGAAACGTTCATATTTGCACATGGATATTTGATTTACCTACATACATGAATCAATTTGTATTTATACATCCCACACATGCATCTGAATATTTGCACATTAACTTTATTTACTATGTTGTTTGTACATTTTGTTGTTTTATACGCGTGTGATACCGCGTGATGTGACGAAAACTAGCAGAATCTACATTTGCTAGCTAATCTGTGTCATTCTCTTGGTAGCTTCACTTAGTATCTTAAGATGCCTCCCAAATAACACCACTCACACAAGTGCTGGTTAATAAAATGCAAAATGATCAACTATTGTTAGTGAATCATACAATGTAGGTTGTCCTTACCTTTTATTTTAAGCACCGATAGCTCGGTAGCACGTCGAGCTACTCTAGTTCGGTCTTGCGAGTGCCTGCTAGATAATACGCTCTGAATTATGGGGGATATCCTTCATTTAGTGTACCCTGTCAGCCGAGGGTGCGGGTTGTCTTTTGTTTAAGTAGTTGCAGGTTGCTGTTTTTTTTACTTTTTTGTTCCAAACATAGTACATGTTTAAGTTACAATATTATCGTACAGTATTTTACTCTTTATTGTCTTGTTTTCTGCTTTGTTTTATTATTAAGAAATACTAAAAACGACCGGCCCCTACTGTTGATTACAATCGAGTGCCCACAAACGGAGGGGCCAGTCGGCTATAACCAATTGCCGACGGTTCGTGTGATTCATCCAATAGTGGACGAGTACAGTCAGATTCATCCAATAGTGGACGAGTACAGTCAGATTCATCCAATAGTGGACGAGTACAGTTAGGTTGTGGACGAGTACAGTAGGTTCATCCAATAGTGAACGAGTACAACCAGACAGTCTACTTGTAAACAAACAGAGCCAACGCGGCCATTAAAGGACAGAGAGGAGAGTTCGTCGAAGAGTTACAAGGATTCAAAGTTTCAAGGTTACCACCGAATGTGGTGTTTGCCAGGTATTTTTTGTCAGAAATTACCATAACCCGTGTGTTATATGGTAGATTTTATCGACCGTCTTTGTGTTTTTAACCAAATATTTCTAACATTAATGTGTAATGGTATCTGGCTATTGTCCTCAAGCTAGCGGCCACCGTATCTAACTCCATTTCTTGTCAAGTTTGTCTTTCATTTGAGAGGCGCTAACTTTTTTCTATTCTTCTATATTGATGATATTTCAGGGCGTTCATAAATAAAATGAAAGACCCGAGTCGCACCGACAGCAATAACAGCATTAGCAGCAGCGTCCCAATCATGACCATCAGCAACGATGTCATCCTGACCAATGACGTCATCCCGACCAACGATGCGATCATGCGCAACCAGTTCAACTATGACGACAACCCCTTCGCCGAGTACATGTGGATGGAGAACGAAGAGGAGTTCAACAGACAGGTATCCCACGAATACTATTCCCTTCTTTATAATGTTTCTCCTCCATATTTAGACTAAAGCTTGACAATAAAGCCATGCATGTCCATTGCTCGCTGGTCCCAAGATCGGAAGTCATGGATCTACAGAATTTAAAAATACCTTAATGCTTGTACTTTGAGATTAAATGGAGATTACTGTACACGTATACAGACTATACTAAGTATAAAAATGAACACTCAATTTGGGGCATGCATTTAAGTATTTCTTAGCATGTGTGGTCCAATGATTCAAACCCCTTATTCCCAGCTGGGTTCACTCCACACTTGACTAGTTGAGCTACACCATGCCCACCGCGCAGGTATTTAACTTATCTCCTGCCATCCTAAAGGTCGAGGAGGAGCTGAAGGAGGAGGAGTTCATTGAACTCTGCTTCCAGGAGATGTTGGAGGAGGAGGAAGAGTGGGAGTGGTTTATCCCATCCCGGGACCTCCATTCACAGCCCAACACCCAGCTGCAGGGCCAGTTCAGCCTGCTGGGGCTCTCGGTGGAGGTGGTCATGTACGAAGACGCCGTGGTGAGAAGGGGAATGTTTCACATTACTATTCGTAGCGGAACAATAAGCAGCAGTCACTGAAACCAATGATAATTCGAGTGTGGTTGTGTTTTTTATTTGGATGCTCATGAATATTCCTGGTATATTAGCGCGTTGCAATTCAATAGAAGATTTGCCAATGTACAAAACACCTTTTTGGTTTGATTATGATTTGAAGTACCTCATACTTTCAAACCTGTGTGTCTTGGAATTTAAGTGGGTCATGTTTCCAATGAGTGCAACCGAAAGCCACTGACTTCCTCAACATAGCAATTACTCTTGTTTTTGCATGTTTTGCTTGTTGCATGCTTGTAATTCAAGGTCTGCACTGCAAAAACACTATTTAGAAATTTAATATGTGGGCCCTGAGGAGAGTGCAGTATGTATAAATGAAGTTTTGTCTCAACTTGAGCTAGATACCAAACATACACCTTGTTTTTCCTGACGTATATCTGAATTAACTGTTAAGGTTGAATAACGCTTCTGCATCAAATGGGTACCACACAGCGGACACGTTATTTCTGCTACGTTGGATATTGCACACAGAAGTCAATTTAGCCTAAATCGCTGTAGATGATGAGTGCAACATGACCATAAAACACAACCTCATTTGGATGTTTGTTTCTCCTGTGTCCTCTAGGTCAACAGCAACCTGAACCCCAACGCAAAGGAGTTCACGCCGGGGATCCAGAAGCATGTGATCTGACCCCCCCCCCCCCCCCCCCCCCCCCCCCCCCTCCCTGCTAGCCAAGCCAGTCAGTCGTCCACACTGTGAAGCAGTGAGAGATGTGTGTTGTTTTCAGTTGTCACTCTGTTGCACTTGACTTAGGCCTGATGTGTTGCCAAAGTTCCCTGGTAGCCTTGCATGTCTTGGTTTGAATAATGTTACATATGTACGTGTAAAGAAGACATTTACCTGTTGTAACTCTTTTGAATGTATTATCAGGGCAGGAGGCTTGTTCGTTTTTTGCTTGTTCCTCAAAGTGTTGTGTTCACATTTAGTTCAGGCTGCAGGTACAGAATACCGCACAGAACAAATCGTCTTTTTACATACATCGTCTCTGTTTATCCTACTTTGATTCCTAACTATGCTCTGAATTGATGGAGTTAGGTTTTTTGCACTTTTATTTTCCTTTTATTTTATTCTATATATATTTTTATTTTATTTTATCTTGAGTTTTTGTGTGCTGTGCTGTTTTCATTTACTCGTTGCTTTGCATTATCTCGTTACAGCAAAAACCGCTGGTCCTCATTTTGTTGTTCTGGCACAAGAGATTGACTGTTTGACCATGTGATCCATGTTTAAATAGTTGTTTGGGTATGATGGCTCATTCATATTTCTATATTTGTTGGCATCCATCTTCCTCTGTTGCCGGTCATCTCGTCTTGAGTGTGTGGATGGAGAATTCCACTGAGAATGGCACTTTTCTTAAGAAGAACTGTATAAAAGGTTAAATAAGGAGAAAAAAATTGTAAAAAAATCTATTTTTTCTTAAACTATTTGAAAATAAATGTTTATGGATAATAAAAAATTGAATGTATACATTTGAGCATTTCTCTGGCCTATCTAATTTAAGGACAACAACAAAAAGGATACATATACACCCACAAACTGGATTAAATTAATGTGATTCAGTCCATCGTGTCTGGGCAGTGCACCTGCCCAGACACGGGTTTGGGCAATTGCCTAATAGCCACGTTTATCTTTGTGTTAAATAGCTCACTTTACTATTAATACATCAACAACATGAACGCTTATAGATCTGATCATCATTAGGCACTATCAGGTTTAAAACAATGAAGAATTATTGTTATAATGTTAATAAAGATTAAAACAAAAATATTATTTAGGAATAAAGAGGATAATAAAATATTGTACTCTAGGTGGTAAAATGATCAGGGGATAGATGGTAGGCTGCTCTGATAGTGTGGCCTCAGTGTTCAGTTTAAGTGAAGAAGGTCTGCTATGCTTCTTATTAGAGGCAAGTCCAGTCAAGTCCACTTTATGTGTTGAGAATGCCATAATGGACAGATATCTTATTTGGTACCATAACAAGCAAAACAATTTAAGTTCTTAAAATGTAATAATTCTCAACAATTACACAAACTGCCCACATGGCGGCCCTATGGCATACCGCTCTCTTTTGCTTAAGTTTCTTTCTAAAATCGTGGCTGTGGGGACAAGTGAGCCTCCACATGCTGTGGAGCCAGTCGTTCAACTTACCCCACCATGATGCACTGAATTTAAGTTAAGTCTCTAAAGAATAAAGTGCTATTTCAATGTAGTCATACACAACTGATTTGGTTTTTCAGATTTTAAACATTGTAGAAAAAAGCTTTAAACATTGTAGAAAAAAGCTGTCATGCCAAGAAAGAGAGAGAAAGGAGATGGTCTTAATTTTCCTTGCCTAGAGGAGAACATGAGTAAAAAAATAGCTCTTCTTACCCCACACTGCCCAATTAATATTGATAGCGGACCCAATTGTAAATGTTGCACGGATCTCCATGGTGCATATTTCTTGCTGGCTAAAAAAATTGCAAGGTGGATGCACAGAATGAGAATAACAAATATTTCAACATTAATAAAGAAAAACTGCAGTACTTTTATTTTTTACAAAAAATATAGTTAGATGCCATTCTTCATCAGTCAGCAAGTTATATGGGAGGCGATGCATCATGACGTATAGACACGTCACTAGGCTTAGCCGGAGGCGGCGTCTACCTGGAGCTGGGCGCTTGCCACGCAAGACAACAGGTGAACGCAGAGTTCAATGTCATTGCGCGACACAAACAAACACAGACACACCCGCAGTGTGTGCAATTCGTGACCAATGAATTTTTTTCAGTGATCGTCAGCCGATGTTTTCTTCTGTTCCGTGGGTAGGCAACGACCTGCCCGTTCGATCGTGGAGTTCTACCCCCCCTCCTCTTTCTTCCATCATTTCTGAACCGTATTGAGGAAACGAACCGATCGCTTATTTTGTTTTTAATTGCCTTCCGCGTTGGGTCGGTGTGGTTTTTTTGATGTACACATGGGAAGATGTTGCAAGAAACCGAATGATCGCTATATAACAGGCCGCCTGACAAACGACTGTCTCTGGTAATGTGCGGTTTTATCCTCCTGTGTTCATTGCGTTGGCCGCAAACATGCGGTTCTCTCCAGGTACTAACTGGATCTGCAGTCATGAATGGAATGGAGCCGACCTAAAGCCTAGGTAAGTCATGTAGGGTCTAGTGATCATGATGATGGGGATGCTTACGATGATGTTGAGGGTAAGGGATGATGAATGATGGAGTTAAAAATGTCATCAAAACGATAAATCAAGATTTTGTGAAGATCAAGCTAGATTTTGGAATGTAATACGTCTTATTGTTCTTTGCTGCAAATTTTTTATTTGTGTGAACGCCTTAACTTGGAGGCACATTGCCATAGAAACATCTCACCGTAGATTAAATCAGCTATTAATCTCAAGTATTTTGAAATACCTCTCGAGATAAATGCCCCTGTAGCTGTTTGCCAGTTTCAAAAAAGAAAGTAACGCCAATGAATCATCATCAATCCAAACCCCTACAGTCAGGTTTCCTCATGGAATGATAACGTGTTGTTCGTCCGGAATCTGAGCTGGCTACATTTTTCTTCAAACCGGTCCAACCACGTTCCTCTTGTTTCTGTCCGCTTTATTATTATTTTCTTTATTACTTTTTTCACTTTGAGGGATTACGCTTTAGTTGCAAAAAAAAGAGGGCAAAACATCCGCAAAGACCATTCCTAAAACTGGAATTTCTCAACAATTACTTTGGTAGCGGATTAGATTCCCTGTGGGGCCTTTGTTTAACTTTACTACCCCGGTGCTTATGTTCCTATCCCCCAATTGGTCAGCTGTACTGTCGTAGAACGCCCAGCCCAATGTTGGTTTCGATTGGCTCACAAGTTGGCACACTATAAGTTGAACCAATCAGACATGTTGGAATGCCAAAGCCGCTATAACATGCCTTTCCCACCAGCTGCTGCAGTCAATCAGTCCATTCAGTTGTGTGTGTGTGTGTGTGTGTGTGTGTGTGTGTGTGTGTGTGTGTGTGTGTGTGTGTGTGTGTGTGTGTGTGTGTGTGTGTGTGTGTGTGTGTGTGTGTGTGTGTGTGTGTGTGTGTGTGTGGTCTCTTTGCGTCCCACTGAACAGCTTGTTGACCACTTTGCACGTCCCTCCCCCCAACACACGCTTCCCTCACACTCCTGCCACATGGAGCAGAAGGTTGTTAGTGAGTCAGTGGAGGAAGTTACACCCTTGTGTCTGTTTGTGTTTTCCAGTCATCATGCTGCCTCTCCCTCCACTGCAGCAAAATCTGCTCCATCGTAGTTAAAGCTCAGAGCACAACCACAGAACGAGAGAGAGAAAGAGAGGGACACCGAGCCAGAGAGCAGAGGTTTGCTGAAGCTCAACTGTGGATTATGCACACGGTAATAACAGTAATAATGTGATTCACCCTGAGGTTTGGGTAATGATGCTTTGCCACTATTAGTTGTTGTTGTGAGGGTAACTGATGTGTGGGTTTAATTGGTTGGATGTGGTTGGGATGGGGAGGCATACCTTTTGCTTTATTTGTGCAGTGTTGTTCCTTCATGTTTTTAAAGCACTCCTTAAGAGAAACGTTTTTAGGATAGTAAATACTTTTGTGGCTTTTTGCTTAGTCATAGCGTTCAGGCATCCCAGGCTCTCCGTGTGTTTATAACCGAGTCAGCTGATGGACTGTGTGAGAATACTGGACCACATGCTGTATGTTGACTGTAATGTGTGGTGTAGAAAAAGTTTACCAGCAGTTTTTAGAATTTGTTGGAACATTTGTTGTTGGTCTTTCTCAGAAATTGATATGTTGTGCAATGAAATTGCACAACAGTTTGGGTGATAAAAAAAGCAGGTGTGTGTGTGTGTGTGTGTGTGTGTGTGTGTGTGTGTGTGTGTGTGTGTGTGTGTGTGTGTGTGTGTGTGTGTGTGTGTGTGTGTGTGTGTGTGTGTGTGTGTGTGTGCGTGTGTTCAGAGAAAGGAATGTAAACGATGGATGGATAAGAGTGAGGATATGAAATGTGAATGAAACTATTAATGTGTACCACCTGGAACATCTGCCGTGCATCAGTATGCGGATCCAAATCCTAATCATCTTATCTTTTGCCAGTGACTCCATCACCACCATCACCGCCCAACCCTTCCAGCCAGCATGCAGGTATCAAGGAGGGCTCAGCCTGCCTCCCCACAACTAGCACTCCCATCGCGGGACTCCTCTGACTTCTCTCCCCCTGGAGGAGATGGAGGAGGAGGAGGAGGAGGAGGAAGAGGAGAGGAGGAGACAGTCAGCGAGGAGATGGACTTCTTCACGGATGAAGAGGTCGGCGAGGATATTGGGGCGTACCTGGGTCTGGACATGGATCTCTCTGGGTCTTTAGAGGCGTTGGGAGCCAAACTCTCTGATTCGAGGATCTCCGCCGAGGAGACGGCAGACTCCCCACGGACTACAGAAGGGGGCGCGGGGGCGTTGGAGGTGCGGGGGCACGACGAGGAGGAGCTGGAGGCCGACCGAACGCGTCTCAGCGAGGAGGAGGCGGAGGAGGCGGCCGCCAGGGAGAAGGCAGCCCAGAGACAGCTGCTGGCCATCGAGGAGCTGGTCCACACGGAGAGGAACTATCTGCGGCTACTGCAGCTGGCTTCAGTCACCATCAGGAACAACCTGAGCAAGATGGAGGTAGCTGGGGGGGGGGGGGGGGGCACGGTGGAGGGGCGAGTTCGTTCATCATTATAACAGGACACAATGCGGACATCGGGGATCGAACCCAGAACCTCACGGTCGGGAGTCGGACACCTTAACCGCTGCACTGTCCTGCAGGAGAAATGCGGCGGCATTACAGTATATAAGGAATGTATTAGTTTCAGCAGGGTTACACCGTCCTGATGCGTTTTGTCTACCTCAGCGTCTTAGCACTTTGAGGGTCAGCTTATCTATCCTCAGCGGGGAATAGAACCAGACACTATCAGCCCCAACACTTACTAGTTTCACTTGCTTGTGTTGCTGAAAAGCTAGAGCGAGGCACTAGCAAAGCATCGGGTAAAAGACGTGAGAGAGTTGACCTGGAGAACTGTCATCAACTTTTATTGCTGTCATATTTCCATGTTGCCCCGACCTATTACACTGTCAATGTAGGTTAGCAGAAACATCAAGCTGCAGAGTAGTGCTTTAAATGATTATGAGTGTGGAGATGATGTGTGAGAGAGAGAGAGAGAGAGCGAGCGAGAGAACAGACTCTGTGTTGTTTTGAATGGTAATCGGTGGATTCTCCAACCATTACGGCATGGCATTGCAGCAACCACGAAGCGGTCGGCGGGCAGCAGACGTTTAGGAAACAGTGGATCTGTGTGTGTGTGTTATTGAATGTTCTCATCCAGTCCCCACGGCAACCGACTGACGGTGTTTCTTGTCCCAGCCTCCTCTAGTGGGCCTGAGCAGTATGTTCCTCCATGTGGAGGAGGTGATG
This sequence comes from Gadus morhua, assembly GCF_902167405.1. Classification (NCBI taxonomy): domain Eukaryota; kingdom Metazoa; phylum Chordata; class Actinopteri; order Gadiformes; family Gadidae; genus Gadus; species Gadus morhua. The sequence goes on from NC_044057.1 coordinate 23,853,597, forward strand.
GAGGTGTCTGGTCGGCTCCTCAGCCTCCTGGACCAGAAGCTGGTCAAGCCTGGAGACCCTCAGTACCTCCATATCCTCTGTAAGACGCTCACTCACCCTTACACACACAGATAGAGCTCAATTACCTTTTGTTAGATTACATAGCTCTGGCACAATGCATACTGTCACCCAGTGGAATGTGACATGTCAGCATGAACAAATCATGAGGTCATGTTCAGGAAGCAGATAATGATAATCTTTTGAGTGCATAGAAGATGTGAAAGCAGCACACAATTTCACCTCTATACTTGACACACGCACACTCCTGTGTTGTCATCCATTGTTTCAGCTTTGTTAACATTTAAACTGCATTCCACAAGATAACCCGGGGATTTTGTTCAAAACAACACATCCCTTTATAAATACAATGCTGGCAAGCTAGTGTAGATGATCCAGGGAGTTCACAGATCACAGCGTGACGGCACCATGTTAATGTCTGTGCTATTTCGGTTGTTGCCATACTAGCATGACAGAATCCCAGCGCTGTATATTTGACAAACGTTGAACGGATCCATCCCGATTCTTCAAACTGAGACCTATTTATCAAACTAAAATCCCAGAGCAACAGCATATGGATTTGAGTATTGTTGCTCACAGTTTCTTGTCCCTGATCTCTGCTCCACCTCATAGGACAGTTTGTGTTGCCAGGCAACACATTCATGTTCTCTGTTCTCACGAGAAGCTGTTGAATGTGAGCTAGAACGTTTTAAATTGCATCCCTCCTTCTTGTTGTTAGTTTTTGTTGTTATACATATGGACATACCACATTGCACTAGGACAATGGCTACTACGCACACTCACACACACAATTGACACACACACGCACACGCACACGCACACACACACACACACACACAAGGCCAACTACAGGAAACCCTTTCCAAAAGTTGTATAGACGGCCAAACCAAGTTAAACTGGCAAATTTGGTCTCACACTTTCTATATTTAGCAAAATACCAGCCATTGTCTGAAGGTATCTGTCAGTCGTTAAACAATTTGAACAGGAAACGTAACTCGTATGCTCCTCTACGCAGTTCGTGTTAGTTCCCTAAATTGTACTTTGTTCAAGCATCTTTGCTTGTATATTATATCTCTTATTCTCTTGCCATACTTGCATATAACTAAATTGATTGGTCTAAAAAGACAACATATAGTTCCATCTAAAAGTCATCATCACATTCCCTCCCTTCCCTCAGAAATGTAACCTAACCCTTGAGCTTTATCAACATGTTCACCAAACTAACATCAGCTTTTAAAGCTACTTTAATAAAGGGGCAGGTCACTACAAACGGGGGACACCAATCATATTATAACGTATACATTATCAAATAAAGATGAATATGATATTCATCCTGAGTACATTGACTTGAGTATCAGCAGGGTGTGAATCTCTCGTGTTTTCTCCCTGTCAGGTGACTCCTTCCTCAGTATGTCCCCTGACATCGAGGAGTCCTACAAAGAGTTCCTGGCCAACTACACCCTGGTGACGACCTTGGAGAACACTTACAAACAAAAGGAGGCGTTGTGGACCGAGATCGTCAAGGTCATCAAGACCTCAGCGTGAGTAATCGCAACCTAACGCCCCTTCAGTTTGTTTGTTATTTCTCGTTGATAACAACACCCACTCTCTATCGGCTTGCTCCTAAACACACCAGTAGGGAAGTGTCCAATCAGTTGTATAAGTATAGCTATCCCTTAATCACAGTTGCCGTCCCAAAGGGCTTCAGAGTCCTCTGTAGGCCCTCCTATAAGGCCAAAGAAAAAGATCCCGCAGCTCTGTCGATGGAGTCAGGGTCACCTGACTGTGCTGTTTTCCAAATGTCCATTCGTCGCATTTCGTCTTGCTCTACATATCCATATGTTTTCCTCCTGTCCCAAGTGTATCCACATTCACATTGCAAATATGCTGAAGCTGCCCCTACAAGAAGCTAAATTGGCTCTGAATCGGCTTGGGGGCCAGCAGGAAGGTTCAATCTTACATTTACATGTCCCGGCCGCCGCAAGGCCACATATAACAAATGTGATCGACACTCAACGTTGCCTTTAATGACACTGAGGCCCAATCCCATTTCTACCCCTTAGCCCTTCCCCTTAGCCCTCCCCCTTGTTTTGAGGCCCAATCCCATTTCTACCCCTTACGCCTTCCCCTTACGTCTTCACCTTACCCCTCCCCCTTCAAAACAAGGGGGAGGGGTAAGGGGAAGGGCTAAGGGGTAGAAATGGGATTGGGCCTTATCATGCTACTGCTGCTGTGTGGAGCTCGAGCGATAAGAAGACAAAACCTTGACACGGAGCCCTGTGGTTCTCCCCACCGCCAGGCCGGAGGTCAACGCCACGTCTCTGAGCTTCTTCCTGGTGATGCCCGTGCAGCGCATCGCCCGCTACCCGCTGCTCCTGCAGACCATCAAGAAGCACACGGAGACGGCGCACCCCGCGTACAAACGCCTGGAGGAGGCCGCGCACACCGCCATCGCCCTCAACTGCCGCATCAACGAGTACAAGCGCTTCCGGGAAGTGGGTAAGAAAAAGCGTTCTCCCGCTCTAAGGTTTTGGTGGTGGTCACAGCGATTGATTGGGTCGAAATGTTCCTCGGTGTTTAGAGGTGTGATGATGCATCCTCAAAGTTTGGGAGTTCGGTTCCCTGTGTGCTGGAAGGTAAAGGTGAGAGATGATTTGTTCAGGGTTGTTGGTTCCAGTCCTTGTAGCTCATTTCATATACAGTCAGATCCATAAATATTGGGTCATTGACACAATTCTAATCTTTTTGGCTCTATACACCACCACATTGGATGAAACGAACAAGATGTGCTTTAACTGCAGACGTTCACCTTTTATTTTGAGGGCATTAACATCCAAATCAGGTGAACGGTGTAAGAATTACAACAGTTTGTATTTGTGCCTCCCACTTTTTAAGTGACCAAAAGTAATGGGACAAATTAACAATCATAAATCAAACTTTCACTTTTTAATACTTGGGTGCAAATCTTTTGTAGTCAATTAGAGCCTGAAGTCTGGAACGCATAGACATCACCAGACGCTGGGTTTCATCCCTGGTGATGCTCTGCCAGGCCTCTACTGCAACTGTCTTCAGTTCCTGCTTGTTCTTGGGGCATTCTCCCTTCAGTTTTGTCTTCAGCAAGTGAAATGCATGCTCAATCGGAATCAGGTCAGGGGATTGACTTGGCCATTGCATAACATTCCACTTCTTTGCCTTAAAAAACTCTTTGGTTGCTTTCACAGTATGCTTCGGGGTCATTGTCCATCTGCACTGCGAAGTGCCGTCCAATGAGTTCTGAAACATTTGGCTGAATATGAGCAGATAATATTGCCCGAAACACTTCAGAATACATCCTGCTGCTTTTGTCAGCAGTCACATCATCAATAAATACAAGGGAACCAGTTCCATTGGCAGCCATACATGCCTACGCCATGTCACTACCACCACCAGGCTTCACTGATGAGGTGGTACTCTTTGGATCATGAGCAGTTCCTTTCCTTCTGCATACTCTTCTCTTCCCATCACTCTGGTACAAGTTGAACTGTGAAGGCTTTTTTAGATGTTGTTTGGCAAACTCCAATCTGGCCTTCCTAATTTTGAGGCTCACCAATGGTTCACATCTTGTGGTGAACCCTCTGAATTCACTCTGGTGAAGTCTTATCTTGATTGTTGACTTTGACACACATACACCTACCTCCTGGAGAGTGTTCTTGATCCGGCCAACTGTTGTGAAGGGTGTATTCTTCACCAGGAATAACACACACCAAGCCATGGAACAGCTGAGCAGCCAATTGTCCCATTACTTCTGGTCCCTTAAAAGTGGGAGGCACATATACAAACTATTGTAATTCCTACACCGTTCACCTGATTTGGATGTAAATACCCTCAAATTAAAGTTGAAAGTCTGCAGTTAAAGTACATCTTGTTTCATTTCAAATCCATTGTGGTGGTGTATAGAGCCAAAAAGATTAGAATTGTGTCGATGTCCTAATATTTATGGACCTGACTGTATCTCATCTGGTAACTTTTGTATCTCCGCTGAAGAGTACAAGACGGCAATCAGTATCTGATCTTGTTTAGAGCCCGAACGATGCTAAATTTTTGGGGTGGGGACTAAGCTCTGATCTTGTCTCTCCTCTCTGATCCCAGCCGATAAGTACAAGAAGACGGAGACGCTGAGCATCAAAGATAAGATCAACCGCTTGAACAGCCACAGCATCGCCAAGAAGACCGCTCGCCTCAGCCAGTACATCAAACACGAGACCGGGATGGCTTCCAAGGTACTGCCTATTAAGGCCAATTTATACTACTCCGTATCCGTAATCCGTAATGCAATTCGCCGCCGATCGAACACTCCCGCCCGATCTTTCTTATATGTTGACTTTACAAGCTTTACAAATCCTATTTGGTGTTTTATCGGTCCTTAATGTGCACAGTAAATAACGTACAAAGTAAATAAGGTGCATAGTCATACTGGAGAAGTGATTCCTGAAATGATTTTGTTAGAGGACCAATCACAGCCCTTACCGTCTCGTTGGGTCGACGGATAGTTAAAAAATATTGGTTGCTCTCTGACAGGCCGTGTCTGCGTACGGCACTTTAAGGAGTAGAATAAATCTGCCTTTACCCTCAACCTTTAACATCTACCATTACATAACCAGAACCATGCCTTAAACTTTGTAATGCCAGTTCTGTGGATGATAAAACTATGTAAAATAGATTTTTCAAAGAGAGACCTGATCTATAAAGCTGATCCCAACCAGATATAATAAATACACATTTTAACATTTGGTCAGGTCACCATACACAGGTTTTAATGCAGAATTTAAACCCAAGGACGAAATTGATTTTAGTGTATCCCCCTAGCCTCTTATCCAAGCACCATCGCACTCAGCATTGCTTCTCAGCTGCTCTGTAATAGGAAAATGTGCCAATAAACTTATTTCGTTTAGTTAATACTTAACCGGAGGTGTGTGCACACAAAAACATACAGTATGACATAACCAGCCTGGTCAACAACATACTGCTGTTGGCCTTCCATTTTGAGTATCATTCTTGCTGAACTTAACCAAACTGTCTGTCGACAAAGAGTGGGGAAAAATGAAAGATGTTTTTTTCTCGCACCAAGATGTTGCATCATATCGTACTGTGATCAGACAGCGTCAGTGCGGTATTGGAGAAAGTCCTCTCGTTCTAAGATCAGACTTGGACTTCTTAAATCAAAAGATGTTGTTAATCCTTCGGCATCAGAATGTATTGGTGCATGCTAGTGGACGAGGATCAGATTACCCAGAGTGCTTTGCATCTCACACTACTCTCTATGTACCTCTCACTCTCTGTTGCTGTGTTCCAGCTGGTGGACGAGGAGTTTGATGCCCTGGAGATGTTCTTCTACGTCCTGGAGAAGGGAATCCTGGAGCTCCATGACAACGTTGGGTCCTACCTGTGCCACTTACAGGTGTGATAAACATGCCTTGACTTATCTAATGAGGTTAACGAGCTTGTCCAGTGGCCAAGCTGTTGATGTCCACAAACCAACGTGAATTTGTCAACGTTTTATCCTCAACACTTTTAACGTCGTTTTTCTTATTTGTATTTGTTGTTTATGTTATGATGTATTTTCATGAAAGGAATCGTTGACCTAGACCTCAAAGTATCTTGGTTTTTGGTTCAGCAGCAGACGATAAACACATTTTCTGGAGAGCTTCTGTGCATTGTAGCAAGTTCTCTAAGCTGTTGCTAGCTTCGCTGAACCTAATACATGCACATGTGTTTTCACTGTGCCGCCCCTGCATGTAATCGTGCACAGTGAACTTATGTTTTTACTTTATTTTAAGTATAGACGGGAGTACAAATTTCCTTTTTCCAGTTGGACCGCATTTAGCCTTCATAAAGTCTTGGAAAGTATCAACACAACAGGGGACATTACCACTGCAGTAATGCTAGGATAAAACTGCAGGCTGGAAAAGTTTGGAAAAGGGAAATTAGTGGAAGGATTGGAGCTGGAACAAGCGTCCCCTCTATCCAGCTTCAGATTTTCCATATAGCTTATTAGTTGGTTGAACCTGCTTTTTAAGACTGAATGTCTCTGAAGGAGCTCTGTGGAAACAAGAAGCTGGCAGACAAGACTGCCTTTGTTCTGTTATCAAACTGGAAACTTATTTTATGTACTACCTGTTTTTCTGTCTGTATCTCTCTGTAAGATTATCAGTATCTATAAATAAACCGATGCCCTTGCCAATTCACTATCTCATGGATCTATTAAAGAAGCACTATCTGCATCAAAGTATGCTATTAAGTTAAGGCAAAGGTTATTATCATTATTAAACGTTATAAGGATAATGTAACAATCATGTTTCTACTTAAATTTTGCCTAATAACATCTCGTATGTTAGGTGATGTTATATCCTTTGGCACCTACATTTCTTATTTGGGTTAAATGAAGTTTCATATTATTGTATCTTATATTTAATCTAATAATCATCTTATCTACTCCAGGAGTTCCTGGCGTGCCGGCCAGAGGAGTGTGATCTAGACCTGCACGGAAACAAACCCGCCATCTGCTACAAGGAGATCCAGACGGCTCTCAGACAGTGGATCCTGCCCACGTTTGTTAGTCGCACGCACACACACACACACACACACACACACACACACACACACACACACACACACACACACACACACACACACACACACACACACACACACACACACACACACACAGAGGTTGCATGCCACGTATTGCAAACAGTCTTACACATGCACACACACTCCCACATTCCATTGACGTTGACTGGGTTGCATTCTCTGCTCGGAAATGTAATTTCCGAAAAAATGTAATCTAGTATACTCCCTTCTCCTCCCTTCTTCTCTCTCTGTCTCCCATATGTGTATATATCTCTCTCTCTCTGTCTCTCTGTCTCTCTGTGTGTGTGTGTGTGTGTGTGTGTGTGTCAGATCAATCAATGTTTTATGGGTACTAATGGACTCTAACCCGGGGTCTGTCTGTGTGCAGGAGAAGAGGATGAGGTCCTTGATCTACAAACCTCTGTGTTCCCTGAGGGACCTTCTGGCGGGACCCAGGAACCTGATCCGGAAGAGACTGGACAAGCTGCTGGACTATGAGGTCCTGGAGGCCCGGCCCAGCCTCAACTACGAGGAGCAGGCCATCGCCAGCACCTACAGGTACGCTGGGAGGAGGATGTGTGTTCGGTTGCATAAAGAGAGGCTGAGGCTGTTGTGAAACACTGTGATCGTCTCACCTCTGCTCCTCTCCTCTTCGTGTACTCCCTCCTCCTCCTCCTCCTCTTCCACCTCATCCTCCTCCCTCTCCTCCTCCTCCTCCTCCTCCTCCTCCTCCTCCTCCTCCTCCTCCTCCTCCTCCTCCTGTAGGACCATCAACACCCTGCTCCTGAATGAGCTCCCCCAGTTCAACGGCCTGGCTCTGGGCATGATGTGGTCCGTCTTGGGGACCTTCAGCTCCCTGCACCTGGACCTCACCTCTGATATGGAGCAGCTCTTCCAGGGCTTCGCTCAACAGGTGAGCAATACAACATACAACTTCATGAGAATGAGGTTATCGTTGTAGTCGATAGGGTGTTTGACTTGACTGTGGACATTGGGAATCAAACCCACAATCTTCTGTAGGCAACATGACCCCTAACCCCCCTACCCGTTCCTTAAGAGTAGGAAGGTTAGGGGTACAAATGGAAAAAGACTACATCAACACTTCTCCTTTCCTCTCTCTCTCTGTCTCTGTCTCTCTCTGTCTCTGTGTTCAGCTTCCCCACAGCTCTCTGGAGCCAGGTGCATTCTGGGAGTGGGTGGAGCATGCGGTACTAGAGGGCGCGAGGAACCTGGAGAGTGTGTGTTGCAACGTGGAGGAAACACTCAGCGCCCCAATCAGCCAGGTGAGCACCCATCCCCCCCTTCCCCCTCCCCCCATCTCCCTCCCACGACCCCAGCTGGCATAGCACTCCGATGGTTTCTGGACCTTGTTTAGTCTGGCCACTGTGCTGTCTGTGCGTTTCATTGTCGTGCGCCATTATCCTTTAATCTGCCTCCCAGCTGACTGTCTGCCCGTCCGTCTCCCTGCCCTCCATTTTGCAAACCGTCCTCCAGTCGTGCCATCCCAGTATGACCAAACAACAGCCCTTCTGTTGCTATACCTTTTATCTCCTGTTGTTAACGGGTGATCCCCTCTCCACCGGTCGGCCCCACAGCCCCTGAGCCCGTCCTCCCAGCGGCGGCTGGCTCTCCTCACCCAGAAGCACGGCTCGGAGAAGATCTTCCAGGTGAGCGGTGCGGTGGTGGGCGGCCGGGACCTGGACCTGAGCCTGGGCCGCGGCGAGCTGGTGGCGGTCGTCAGCCAGAAGGACAGCCGCGGGGACAAGAGGAGGTGGCTGGTGGACGCGGGCGGTGAGGACCAGCGCCCTGCTCTTAACCTTTTGTGTCGTGTTCGTTTCACCCCCCCTTACTCTGGTCAAATTTGACCGGCCTGTTTTAACTGCCCTTACATCAACACAAAAACCATTGCTCATCACCAAATTGTATTTAAAGCGGCCAGGGTTATGATGTCGTCTGGGACTTTGGTCCTCTATGCTGTTTTGGTCAACATGACCTTTCTCTAGTGTTGGAATGTTTTACTACGCTTTGAATCGGGTTGCGTACTTTTTGCGTTGACAGCGGGTTGATAAACTGTCAGCCAAATGTTCTTTTGCAATGTCACAGTAGGGTTTCGTTTACCCTTTGGAGGGGAGCTGTCAGGCTCGGCCATTTTACAGCATCATACGCCTGTGGTGAAACGTCGCGGCCGCCACTTCCACTTTCCACAAAAGTTTGACCAGTGATCTCCTACTCTCGTAGAGTTGTTTTTAGAGATGGAATCGTTTGACTGCCTGCTTTGACTTTCCTGCTACCTTATCAGGTTAATTAATAAAAACAACTAGTTGAGGAGGTACACTTATCTGTTCATTGGTTTGACACGTCATCATCACATTAAAAGGACCTTTGGCCAGACCGCACAAACCTAAGCCGGATTCGCCATTGAAGTATAATTAGAGAGAGAAACGTAGGAACTATTTATAGATGAGGAGCCCATGACAATGTTTCATCCCAGAGGACTGTTGCTGAGGTGATTTCTGTAAGGTGGTTTATTCTGCTGGTACAGTAGAGCCACCTGCTGGTAGAGCACTGGAAATACAGTTTGAGTGGGAAGATGGAGAAACTAAGTAGCTTTTTAATAAATACATTTACCATCCACTATTATATTGACCCAGTTTTCTGGTAAAATATGTCAAATATCAATGAATGACTGACTGTGCAAGCACAGGAACAAAATGGAGAAATAAGATACCAATAATGTTTATAGATATGTTTTCACTTTCTTACTTTACAATGCAAACGTCCTTAATAATTCATCAACATTTATAGATTATGTATCGGTGGTCAAACACAGCATCTGTGTGTGTTCTGGTTCATCTTCATGCACCCAGTGTTTTCCTGACTCTTCAGTATCATCCCCATCACGTGTGTCTGCAGGGCCCAGAGGCTACGCGCCTTCCGCCAAGCTGATTCGCTATCGCCAGGCAGTGGAGGACCCGCCCCCTTCCCCCCACCTGACCCTGCCTGTGGTCCCGGCCGGGCAGAGAAGGCACTCCTACTCCCCAGAGACCAGGAGCTTGACCCTGCCAGCCATGAGCCGGCCCTGCTTCCAGGTTAGCGTCCTCGTTAGCATCCTGGTTAGCGGTTAGCTTAGCGTGTTGAGATCGAGTGTGTTTACATCAGGTCTCCGGAGTTTCACCGTTATGCTGCTCCCAGGTGACCCTCACAGCTCATTTTCTCTAATAGTTGTTCGTGAAAGTCAAGTGTAGATAACAACCGGTGTGTACATGTCTGTCGTCTGTTCGGTGGAGATAAAGAAAGAAATTACACTGCCACTGACCTTATAAGAACATGCCCGGGGTGTGTGTGTTTTGTTATGGGCCGTATGTATAATTAATTGCTTAACCTTGTCTTCACAATGGCCTCCAGGACATTGTGTGTGTGTGTTTGTGAGCATAGGGCCTATGATATGGTGTGTTTGTGTGACACACACACACACACACACACACACACACACACACACACACACACACACACACACACACACACACACACACACACACACACACACACACACACACACACACACACACACACACACACACAGTACATCAGCTCTTTATCTCGCTCTCTCCGTGGCCATGTTATTATTATTTTTTTTTACTGTGATCATCCTGTAGTTACTGCCCTATACCACTAGGGGTGATGTTTCTCCACACTCCCTCCAAGCCTATCGCACAGTTCACATTTGCTGCTAATCAGCTAGTAGCCAGATTCTAAGGAGATGCCACTTTATAAGTCCGCTATTGTAGTTCTAGCCTACAGCAATGCGTTCAGCGTCTGTGCAGAAGTGTGCGATTGTGGTTTGTTCAGACAAATCTAGGCCCCTTGACCTTTTACAAGTGTGTGTGTGTGTGTGTGTGTGTGTGAGAGAGAATTGTTGATGTGTTAGTATGTGAGTGAGTCACATTGTATAAAATATATATTTTTAATAACATTTTCCTCCATAACCTCCTGGCACCCGATGAGCCCTACTCTGACCTCTGACCTCTGACCTGACCTCCCCTCCCCGCGGCAGGTGTTTGTGAGCTACGACTTCACGGCCAGCGGCGCCCGCGAGTTCTCCGTGCGCGCGGGCGAAGCCGTGCGCGTCCTGGAGTCTCACGACAAGGGCGGCAACCCCGACTGGAGCCTGGTGGAGGCGGCGCAGGGTCGCCGCGGCTACGTGCCCTCCAACTACCTGGTCGTCATGCCGACCACACCCACCGGACAGCCCACCGCGCCGGGAGCGCTGTCGAGTCGTGCCTCCTTCCACTAGGAGCCGAGGTGGGAAGGGAAGGAAGGAAGAGGCGACGGATGGATACGAGACAGTTTGCCAGGATGCAATGGTTGCCATGGAGTCCCAGGAATTGTTCCTGTTTGACGACCGAGAGTAAGAGAGGGTGAAACCGTCCCCCTTTTTTGATAACACGGGCAATTTATTCAGAGTATTCTGATTGGTCGATAAGAGACACTGTTTTTGTGTTTGTCCAGCTTGCACGCTGAAACGAAGAGAACGAGAAAGAGTTTGGTGTTTGTATGAAGCACCTTTCTTTGTGCCCATCTCAACAAACGGGATGCATTAACCATACCGGTCTATGTTATGCTATTGTGTTAACACTGGTAGCTACACTAGCTTTACCCTCTAGGTGGCGCTGTTCCCTAGAAACCCTGCTTACAGTCATGTGAACAAACGATGAAGATGAAGGATTTGTCAACTATGAACGGTAGAGGAAAGATGAAGGAAGTGTGTGTGTGTGTGTGTGTGTGTGTGTGTGTGTGTGTGTGTGTGTGTGTGTGTGTGTGTGTGTGTGTGTGTGTGTGTGTGTGTGTGTGTGTGTGTGTGTGTGTGTGTGCGCGCTCCCACCCACTATGAAGTATGCTCAGCAACTGGAAACTTCTTGGATGAAACCATCCTGATTGGATAATCAAACGGTTCAAATCACATTAGTTCTGGAGTAAACCAAGACATGTTTGAATGTGAATGCCAAACCCCTAGGGGTGCTTTAAAATGAGATTAGGATGAAAGGGAAACCTTAGTTTCTACATTTGCATTGTGCTGCTGTAGGCCTACTGTCAACCGTTTCTGGAACTTGTCTGTTTGAAAGTAATAAAGGCGTTTATATGTCTAACCACTAGAGGGGGTAGGAGGTCTACGAAAGCGAGCGAGGGAGCACGAGAGAGAGCGTTGATTGCTTGTGATTTGAACAGAATAACACATTACCGTATTTCAGTATTTGGTGCTACTACTTTACGCGCAACCTTAATAAAACCCCTGTATATATTGTTATAATTCTCTAGTGTCAGCTCAACATTTATGTATGTATTTGGCATGTTTTGACCTGCTGTCCATGTACTTTTACTGATTACAGCGTTTCTAATGGTGTATTTATTGGTATTTAACAGATATTTTTTTCTGTATTTATTGAAAGTCTCCTCTTCAGCTTGAATCATGAGCTTTTTGAAGTGTTTGCCAAAGACAGGTTGTACCAGCATACACACACACACACACACACACACGCACACACTGTTGCGTAGATACTCACAAAAACGGATCAGATACCAACACACATTAATACAAAGAGACGATAAAACAGTTTTAGTTCTCCTTCAGACTAACACCTTCATCTCAATAAAGAAATTTCAAAATGTTGATTTCTGTATTTAAAGTGGCCTTTTCTGAGAGAGATACTCCAAGGTTTATAGATCATTTAGCAGAAGCTTGAATCATCAAATCTGAGCATGCACCAAAAGGTTGGCTATTCATGTCAAACCCTCCTGGAAAATAAATGACATGCAAATACATCAAGAGCAGGAACAAAGATTCAGAACTCTGGACAGCACCAGGGCCAACAAAGTCAAGTCATCCATAGTCAATGTTGTATAGTACCACGGTGTATTGATTGGCCATAGAGAACACCTGCCGGTCTTGAGCCAACAAACATCTGTCAGCAATAAAGATGAGCCCCTGTTATTTTCCTCGAGAGGAGGACGCTTGCACCTGACAAGTGAGTCAATGTGTGGTATGAAGAAGCCAGCGTACATTATGGGGTCAAAGTAGAGGGAACTGTAGACGCGTCAACTGCAGTCTGTCTTACCATGCGTCTCACCAGTTCCCCACATGTCGTCCAAACAGACTCCTGAGTTACAGCCCTATAAAGGAATTATACCCTGGTCTGGAAATTAGTAGAAGTTGGTTTTCTCCCTGGCTGCCATTTGACTTCATTTGATTGAATAAACTTTTATTTAAAATCAAATTGGTACCACTTTTCAATCATGTTTGCCAAAATACAGGTAATTCGACCCGATGGACAAATGTCTGGTGTCTGTTTAGGTGCTACCACTTGACAAATGCGTGGCTCTGTTAACTGCAAGCAATAATTTAAATGGTTGTATAACGAAGGATGTGTGCTGGCTTGTGCTATGTGGGCTATGTAAGTTGTGTAATATGTCCTATCTGTTCTGAACTAAGGGATAAGCCTATGGCGGGGACTCGTTTTATATGTGCAAGCAGTTTCTGGTTAAGCTGTGTGTGTGGGTGTGGGTGGGCGGGTTATCCCGGGTTAAGCAAGCGAATCCATTTGTGTCTGGGCTAAGCTAGCTGTCTACTCAGTGCATCGTGTCTCAGTGGTGAGGAGGGCACCTGGCAGAAGAGGCGCAGATGGGAGCTGAAATGTTTTCAAACGAAAACATCAGCTCCACTGCATTCTCATCTGCAAGAGCCACAAGCAGTCACGTGAGAGATGTGTGTGCGTGTGTGTGTGTACATATATATTGTGTTAACTAGCATTATTCAAGTGTTGCGTGCAAATTATTTCATTTGTTAGCACGCACACATAGGTCATTAAATACCAGTGCAGAGTTGACAAGTACTGTGTATGTGTTTGCTATAGGCTGCTGCATGTCTCCCAGCAGAGATGTGAAGCAGTATAAGGCCTGCAAGCCAACTGACTGCTCTTACATATTCCTCAGGAGAAAGGTTGTTCGTACGTGAGTGAGTTCAAATCTCGTACATTAGAACAGTTGTCATTTTCTCTATTTGGGAGAAAAGCATTTGCTTGTGCGTGGGAGCATTAACATTGCAGCCTGTGAGAACGTGCCCTCATGAATTTGTGCAAGAGTATGACCGTATGAATGTGCGTAAAACCACACAGTTGCAGATCAGTCTATTAATATCTTGTCCTCTAGCAGACATCGGGGCTAAAAATAGACCACACCCTCCAGGCCTTGGGAAAACCGGACAAGACTGACACCTGGTGGTGGGCTCTGGGGATGCAGCTAGAACTAGGTCAGTACCGCTGGTTCATTCATCGATTAGAAATAGTCTATTAACCCTCTTTCTCTTGTTTTGAAAAAGTGGGAAAATGTGTCCTAAGCATATTGAGTGTTTCTTGGTATTTTCCCATGCAAACGTAGAAAAGGGGGAAGGTAGTTGTTATGGGTGTTTTGACTGCCAGCCAAATGGTTCTAAGTTCAAACGCCAATGTTCGCAATGCACCTGTTAGCATCCAATTCAGAAAGCCCGCAGACATATAAAATCTGATGGGTTGGCACCCATATACATACTTGCACTGTCTTGATAAATTACTCCACACACGCACACAAACTCTACCAAACAATCTTTTCACCAGTTGCACCAGTGATGCAGATCTTACTTGGAAAAAACGTCCCAATAGCTAGATGTATATGAGTAGAAGCTAATGGGTGCTGATGGCATTAAAATTACCGCCATCACTATCATGACAAATAAACACTTTAGGTCATTTACACACACACGCATGCAGAGATAACTAACACAAACACCCTAAACTAACACCTAAGTATGAAAGAAGCTTCGCTCTGTCCCTCTCTCACACACACACACACACACACACACACACACACACACACACACACACACACACACACACACACACACACACACACACACACACACACACACCCCCCCATACATTATGGAAGTTAACTAACATTAACACCCTTTACTTACACCTGCTAAAACCTTCTATCTAAGTATGATAGTAGCTTCTCTCTATCCCGCTCCATCTCTCTGTCTTTCTCACACATGCACGCACGCACGCACTCTCACACACGTTTGAGCACAATTCTTGTGAGGACACCTTTTTGACATGCATTATGTACCTTGCAATATTGGTAACGTCAGCCCTGTGATGAAGGCCGCTCCTCGTCTTCATCACATGGTGGACCTGACAGACATGACGGATAACGCCACCATCTGCTTCAGTTTACGACAACCAAACACTTTTGTTCAGCTACAGATGATGAATACTTTATGCTCCAGTGGGAAATCCTTGCCCTTCTCCAGACAAAGGGCTGTGTAAATATAAAAAAAGAAAATATATATTTTTCAAATATGAAACCCAAAGTACAGCCAGGGAATTAAAATTATAGAAAAATGTACAAACCTATAGAGTGGCATTTGGAATAGTATACACCAATAGAATACCTTCTACTAATTCTGTTGCATCAATGTTGATTTCACAGTCTGGTACATAATTGTTTTGGGCTAAAACATTCAGACACACACGCACATACATGCACACGCACGCGCACACAAACGGCCCAGTGGGGTCAAGAAGCCGCTACGTCAGTGCACTATACTTAGCCAGAGAGCCTCGTGGTCTCACTCATATCAGGTTTCAATTGTGTCTTTATTTAGCTATCAAGTACACACGCACACACATACACACACACACAGGACTGCACTCAACACGTTCACACTCAAGAACAAATGCACTTACTCACTCACTCACTCACTCACACACATTAAGTTTAAATTCAATGTTAGTGCACACACGTCCGGATCTGGTTTAAACAGCTGGTTAACTGTAATGACATGTTGAGATGGCTGAATTGAATGACAGATGTAATACACTAGTAGACATATGGAAGTAGACGTTTAGTGGTAATGTAGCTGATGTGCTAATGTGGTCATTGGAGATCCCTTGGAACATCATACGAGCTGCTATAATGAAACGGCTTTGGGTTATATATGCTATTGCCGCTTAATCTTACTGTGTGAATCTACGTATGTTTGTGTGTGTGTGTGTGAATGAGAGAGATATTGTATAGAAAGCCCAAACACAGAAGCGTTAATGGAGGCATGTTTATTATCTAAATCTGTGTGTGTTTGTGTGTTTCTGTGTGTCTGTGTGCTATTTTCAGAGCTGTAAAACCTGACATGTTAACAACGTTTTCATAAAGCGGACACACACACACACACACATACACATACACATACACACACACACACACGTTGATGGTATGTCACATCTCGTCAATCAAGGGTGCACGTGAGGGAGTTATTGGCTCTTCCTCCTCCTCCCCTCTTCTAAGGAAGAGATCAATCTTGAGGATGACCTTCCCCACCCTGGCTACCCCTGTTGACCTCTATCACACCTCCCTTTCAGACATCGGTATATAGGGAATTCAACAAACAACCGGTGGAAGAGGGCGGGTGAGGAATATGGAGATTCTACCCCAATTCATTCAGGTTTCATCTGGGAAGAAAAATCTGTTCTGTGATCCGATGGATTTCCTGCCTAAACTTTAGGTTGTGTTTTTAGACGATGGTTTATTTTTTGCAGAATCTCAATAACAACCTTGAAGCAATTACCCGACCAGTCACAGCACACAGACATTGTCAGGAGGCATGGTTTGCCTGAACTTGATGTATGGGGAATATAATGATGTAACGTGATGGCTGACGATGCACCAGATGGAATACCCAGGCCCATGTGTCTCTGCTGGTCCTGATCTGTCCTGGACGCCCCAAGGGATGCTGGGTAATAACCGGGGAGGTCATGGCTATGGGGCAACGGGAGCAGCCAGGGAAGTAGATAGCTTGATGGAGAGGAAAAGAGGAGGTGAGAGGTCAAAGATTCTGTCAATATTCATTGGAAGGAGAGCGATGTATGTGGACAGAGAGAGAAAAATAGAGAGAGGGAGAAGATGGGAGAAGGAAGATTAGAAGCGACAGAGTGGAGGAAGATAAAAGAGGTGGAGAAGATATTGAGCGAGAGAAGGATGATGAATAGCTCTAGGTAACGGAGAAGGAACAGAAAGTGGGTGGGTGGGTGGGTGTGTGATAGAGGAGACAGAATAAATAGATTGTGCAGGGCGGTAAACATTGGAAGAGATCTTCCAGAGAGAATCAAAAAGAGACTGATATAGTAGGCTGATATGTAGACAACCACCTGAGAGCTCCTATAGCCTTCTCTCTTTCCCTGTTCCTCTCTCTCTCTCTCCCCTCCCACCTCTCTCTGTCTGGCCTGGTTCACATCACTCGATCCCTCCTTCGCTGCAGATGACAGATGACATATATCACCTCCTCCAGTTAATTCATGATGTCGTGTTTCGCAGCCCTCTGGTATGGGCTCTAGACCCCCCTCCCTCTCTTCTCTTTCCCCAGGCACCAAAACCTCTGGTACTGGCTGCTAAAGTAAACTGGGCAAAAGGGGAGGCCTTAGCAGTAGGTGATGGAAAATGGTTGTCCTAGCTTACCAGGTGGATAAAGGGGGCAGGGGGCAAAGGACATGTCCTCAGCAACCAGGCAGAAAAGACAGCTTCCGGCTTCAGTTCTGTCAGCGGTATCTAACAGAACCCATGGGCAACCCCTTTGTACCACCCACCAGAATCTCAAGCGTTTATCAGGTCTGGTCTATCTAGCCCAGAATAAAAATCTAAACACACAAGTTCCTACGTGCCAATTTCTTCAGATTTGAAAATGTCCCTGGAAAGAATGATTCCTCCTCCTATTTCCTTCACAAGGCTTCTCCCCTCTGGGTTGGGGTAGTGAATCCTTGTCCTCGACAGGGCTTAGGTCAAGAGGTATTGTGGAATGAAGGGCCTGTGAAGCCCTTTGAGACTGTAAATGGGGTTAAGAGCAATATCGATAAAATTGACTTGACCTGAATACTGAGATGAATTTCAGGGCATCTAGAAGCTTTTGTTGTCACAGAAATAAAGCTGTTTGTTGGTTTTGTTTCCGATGAAGACAGAAGAAGTTGAGATGATGTTTCACCGGTACCGGTGTTGTGATGAAGACGATGGTGAAAGATGATGATGTGATGAAGATGATGGTGGTGATGGAGGCCACAGAAGTGGTAGAATGGATTGATGAGGTACATTGCAACACATTCAATTGAACAACATCCAAAGCGAAGAGAAGACTACAAAAATATACAGTATTTAAGGCTTTGGAGGACAGAGGTCTATCTGCAGAGTTTGGTCGTGTGGCTGGGATGGCAGGGTCTGCTCCATGCACACCTCATAAATCAAAGCTGTTTTCCGCGTGGTGATTCAAGGCTCCGTTTCATTGGTTGGCTCCTTGTCACTTGGTCCCATCACTCTCCTAAATGTTCTCGCACCTCAGGTCTCTGGTTGGCTGGAGAATATATTCCATCTTTCTCACTCCTTCTGCACAGGTTCTCGTTTTATCTGATCCGCCCTTCCCCTTCTCATCTCCTCTCCCCTCGTCTCCTCTCTTTTCCCCTTCTCTTCCCCTCTCTCCTCTCCTCTCGTCTCGTCTTCTCTCCTCTCTCTTCCCCTCTCTCCTCTCGTCTCGTCTCATCTCGTCTCGTCTTCTCTCCTCTCATCTCCTCTCTTCCCCTCTGTCCTCTCCTCTCCTCTCATCTCCTCTCTTCCCCCCTCTCCTCTCGTCTCGTCTTCTCTCCTCTCTCTTCCCCTTCTCTTCCCCTCTCTCCTCTCCTCTCCTCTCGTCTCCTCTCCTCTCTCTTCCCCTTCTCTTCCCCTCTCTCTTCTCGTCTCCTCTTTCTTCCCCTCTCTCCTCTCCTCTCCTCTCGTCTCGTCTTCTCTCCTCTCTTTTCCCCTTCTCTTCCCCTCTCTCCTCTCCTCTCCTCTCCTCTCGTCTCCTCTCCTCTCTCTTCCCCTTCTCTTCCTCTCTCTCTTCTCCTCTCATCCGCTCTATCCTCCCATGCCTTGCCTCTCCTATCCTCCATTCTGTTCTCCCTTATTCTCCAACTCCTTCCTCCTCTTCTCTCCTTCTATCTGTCTCTCCTCTCCTCTCCTCATCTATCCTCTCCGTTCCTCTCCTCTCCTTCCCTCTCTTGCTCTCCCCTCTTCTGTCATAAATCTCCAGAGAAACAAAAGTATCATTATGAGATGAATTCAACTAAATGCTTTATATGTTCACATAAATGATGCGCCCTGTGGGGTAACAAAAACAAACCTTAATTAAAAGGCACATCAAACAATCAGATATACATAACACTACTCTTAAAAGTCTTAAAAATGCTTTTGTATTTAATCCTCATATTACATTTGCTGCATATTAACTGTTATTCTGGCAAGAGGGTCGATCTTTTGAGGTTTAATATTGCGGTTGTACCGGGCAGCTTCCAGTTTGTCCACCATTAGAAAACAGTGGTTGTTCTTGGTTCCTCCCAGTGTTCACCACCAGTAGAAGACTGTAATGGAACTGGCCAGCTCTGGTGCCCACAGTAGAAGACTTTGTTTGTACTAGGCATTTCCCAAAATAAAATTGTATCATTATATTTGTTATAGTTGAAGTGCATGAACATTTATTTAGCTCATAGTAGCACAGGAATAAACACAATGTGTCAACAACACATATCATTATGAATACTACTCTGTGTGTTTGGGCGTCTCGGGGTTCTGTTTACATCACAGGAAGTTGTTTTTGCTCTGTTGGGTGGCCTCCTCCGCTGCCGTCATCCCTCTCCTACTGCTCATTTCACCCGCCAGGCTTTAGGACCCAGCGACCCGGGCAACCGTCCTCCAATTAAAAGAACACTAAACTAGCCTATTGATGGTATTTTTATGGTATTTTTCATGTGTGTCTGTTTGTGGAAAAAAGGTTATGATCCTTGTTTTATAATTGAACAATGATACCTCAATTTGAGTACAACTGGTGTACGTATGTGCGTGTTTGAGAGAGAGATCTGAGAAAGAGGGGGAGAGAGAGACTGACAGAATATGAAAGGAGCTGGCAGAGCAGAAGATCTCTGGAACCAAGCAATATGATAGGTGTATGGTGTCATCATAACACACACAGCTGTACTCTCTGAAACATATTGCACTGTGGTAGCTAAAACATTCTCCACGTACAAGCTAAAACTTAATGTACTATTTAAAACATACTATACCGTCCAACGGGAGAGACCCGGCGGGTCAGCAGGGCGCCGGGATCTGTATAAAGCGGCAATTGTAACATACAGAGGCAGGCACCGTCATTTGGCCTTTCCCTCACTGAAAGCTGTGTTGCACCTTTCATCCATGTTTAACAAGACGCTCCATATATGGTCTTCCCTCCCCCCCCCCCCATCTCTCTGAGGGGCAGAGTGAGAGAGGGGTTCAGGCAGGATCAGAGGTGATCTATTGGATACGCGGGGTGTTGGGGAAGCCGTTTAAATGAGGCTGTAGCGGTCTACCGCTAAAACAGGAGCCCCCTTACTAACCCCGACCCTCCCCTTTGACCGACGACCCCTGACCTCTGACCCAGAGGTGGACAACTTTAAGGCACACACTCGCACACGACGCACACGCGCACACACACACACACGCCCGTGTCCTGTGACACAGGTCTTGAGAACGAACACGGCCGTCTATTGTGAACCAATGGGAGGAATGCTCACACTATGTGCACGGTTTTCATGCCGGCAGTTATAAACTCTTATTATGTTTGGCGGGTTTGAACTAGCGTCAGCGATTTAGTTACATGTCATCAATGACCTATTATTATCAAGCCACACAACTATACTTATAGATTTTGACATAGTTTATTGGGTTAGAGGTAGACGTGATTGCAGGGTTCATTGGGTTCGGGTTTGTATGCACACAAAAATATTGTAGTCAAAACCATATAATGAATAAAGAACTTAAATGGATTATGTTAAATAAAATTGATATCTTCATTAAGATATTTTGTGTGTGTGTGTGTGTGTTATGTTTGTTTATTGTATACAGTATGTGTATGTTATATATCTCTCGACAGTTAGGAGGGAGATCTCCACGTCAAAATAAATATGTGTGCTGCTCTGATGTTGTCTGTACACAGGTGTGGTTGGTTTACAGTGTAAACACTCAGGACAGGTGATACAAACCCAAACAGAGGAGCTCTAGTCCCCATGGCCCTGGGAACCCTGCAGTCAAACGCTACATCAAACAGCATTTACAGATTTTATATTTATTCATATATGTTATGTCTATTTATACCATCCCGAGTCTAACTGTGGCTTGACTCCTGGGGCGAACTCCTCTGGAAAACCAGTGTGAAATGTCAATGAGAGTTTATTGAAAAGTTTAAATTGCCCACAAACGAGTGCGCTCACAAACACACACACACACACGCGCACGCACAGTCGCACACACACACACACACATTTGCACACGCAAACACATTCACACACACACACACACACACACACACACACTCTCTCTCTCTTAGGGTGTCGTAGTCGTTAGGAAATGAGTGTATTTGACTTCCGGGTGAAAGGTTCTTGGTTGAGGCCCCAGTGTCAACACTAAAATCATATACAATTATAGACATCCATGAGTGAGCAAGATGAACCTGCTCCTTATTGAGATGGATCAACTCAAGAGCTGCTTGGGCGTCTGAATAACTAAACAGTGATCTAGTGATAACATTATCTGCATGAAGGTACAAACAAGATCAGAGAATGTTCAACGGCCTATCGGCTCGGTTCAGGGTCGGATTCGGAGTCACTGCCGGACCAATCAGAGGGCTTCTCGTTGGTCACGTGACCTCATCAGTGCGGCTGGAACGCCTGGAATCCTCAGAGTAAACACCGTGGACCATCGCGTCCTGTTGTTTACCAGAGGGCTGCCAGTGAGCTCCAGTGTTTCCCTCTCCTCGTAGCCACGCTGCGGAGCAGCCCCGGTAACGGTTGGCATGGCAACCAGCAAACCATTGATGTGTCATAATAATGTATGGGGAATCTTCCACCTGCCTCAGACCAATCAACAGGCTGTGTGGTGAAGGGGGGGGGGGGGGGGGTAGGGGGTTGATGGAGCCGGGTGTTGTGTTGGCGTAGCAGTGGTCTCGGCCATCGTTTTGGAAACATCAACATCTCCGCGGGAATGTTACCCGTGATTCTTTCATTCCACTGTTGGAATCCAACAGGACAAACATCTCCTTCCTTGGTTAGGAGACAGTGTGTGTGTGTGTGTGTGTGTGTGTGTGTGTGTGTGTGTGTGTGTGTGTGTGTTTGTGTGTGCGTATATGTGTGTGTTAGATGTGTGTGTGTGTGTTTGTGTGTGCGTATATGTGTGTGTTAGATGTGTGTGTGTGTGTGTGTGTGTGTTTGTGTGTGCGTATATGTGTGTGTTATATGTGTGTGTTTGTGTGTGCGTATTTGTGTGTGCGTGCGTGTGATTTACTCCAGGAGACACAGAGTAACGCGGTGGTGTACAGGGATGTATGGCGGTCAGTGTCAGTCGGTGTAGTAGCTGCTGGCACCACTAGGCGGTGGGGGGAGCTGCGGCTCGACAGATTCACATTAATGTACAACTTGAGGCACGTCGTCTGTGATTCTCAGCAGAGGACAAATACCATGTTACCTGTTACCTGGATTAACCTTTATACCTCCTAACTGCCTCTGTTCCTCTCTCTCTCTCTCTCTCTCTCTCTCTCTCTCTCTCTCTCTCTCTCTCTCTCTCTCTCTCTCTCTCTCTCTCTCTCTCTCTCTCTCTCTCTCTTTCACACATGCATACATTCATGCATACATACAAACACCACAACACACACATATACACGCATTCACACATATGCCCATCAGAAGATTATTCAAAGTGTGTGTGTGAGTTTCAAAGTGGTAATGCTCACCTCAATGTTAATGTGGGGTTAAATGCAAAGACATTATCTCTTCCTTCTCTCTCTCTATCTGTCACCCCTTTCTCGCCGCTATCACTGACCTCTGGTCGAATATAGGCCAATCTTTCCCTCTCTCTCCCTCTCTCTCTGTCTCTCTACTAATACAGCATGCTCTACTTCCTGAGGGGGATCAATAGTACAGACAACCAATCATAAGACAGCATCTAGAGACCATTCCAGCTCTGCTCCAATAGGAAAAGAGAGCGATTTGGTTCAAACAGCACTGGAATCGACAAGAATCTTTTTATGTACACAGTCTGTAGTAAAAAATCATTGATTTTGGTGAGCTGCTATGGTAACCGTCTAGGGTTTATCTGTCTGCCTGTTTTTATTTAATCTACTGTATACTCATGGTCAGCTGCTAAGCTTTCTGTGCCAGATGACGCTGAAACGCGCACACACACACACACACACACACACACACACACACACACACACACACACACACACACACACACACACACACACACACACACACACACACACACACACACACACACGACACAAACACACAGGATGTGGTTGCATAATGAATGCACAGATCTGTTAATAGTAACATGCAGAACTCATCTCGCCTCATCATCTCTCTGTCTCTCTCTCTCTCTCTTCTCTTTCTCATTCTCTCTTCCTCCCTCTCGCTAGTTTTGAGAAACAACAACAACCATAATAATTCTACTGCTATCAATAATAATAACAACAGCATTTTTGCTTGAGTTGAGAATAATTTAAGATTAAAGAACCAGATTCATGGATTGTAATTATTTCCTCTCAATTCGTTTCCCATTGAATAATCTTTATTGCACTGGCCGTGAACAAACAGCCGCACCAAGGCAGTTAGGACAATGATGCAAGGACAATCAAGAACGTTGGTGTCTGTGTGTCTTATTGTTCATTGTTTTACTCTCGTTTGATAACTTAAGTCTTATTTGCTCCCCTGCCCTCCTGCCAGTGTGTGTGTTTTTGTGTTGTGTATTTTACATGGGCTAGAGATTATAGAGGCTTACTCATTAACTTCCTCCCATGCATAGTTAGTGATATAGTTCCAGGGAAATACACACACACAAACGGGCATGCACGCATGCACTTACAGGCACATGCACGCATGCATACACACGTCACACACACACACACTGGGCACGGGGTGACCTGTGTGACCTCTGCTGTACAGATCGCCCTTCATGCTCCCTCTATTCCCCTACTTCTCTCTGAAATGCTGACCAACCTCTTTCACTCTCTCTCTCTCTCTCTCTCTCTCTCTCTCTCTCTCTCTCTCTCTCTCTCTCTCTCTCTCTCTCTCTCTCTCTCTGCCAGTCTCACAGTTAACGTCTCTGAGAGGGAAGGGCACACACCTCGACAACCTCACTTACTATCACATATTTGATATCGTAGCCTTCCCATTCAATGCTCACAGATGAGAGAGAGAGGGAGAGGGAGGGAGGGAGAGAGAGAGAGAGGTAAGAAAATAGGGGAAAGGAGAGGTGATGAGAGAGAAGGGGGGAGAGAGAGAGGGGAGAGACACTCAGAGGAAGAAAGATAGACAGATTATTAATTAATTACCAATTCT
>NC_044057.1:23885236-23887736 GCF_902167405.1 Gadus morhua
AGGCATACACATTAAGGCCCAATCCCATTTCTACCCCTTACCCCTTCCCCTTACCCCTCCCCCTTGTTTTGAAGGGGTAAGGGGAAGGGGTAAGGGGTAGAAACGGGATTCGGCCTAAACATCTCTACACTTTTCTACATTCACATATTAAAATATGAATCAATCAGTGCTGGCCACGACTGTACAACTTTTGAGACCATTGTATTAGTCAATGATTCACACATCTTTTTAGAACATATTGGTTTTATTTTTAAAGTTATTCAATAGGTTAATCAGTAACAACCATCGTGATCGTCTTTCTTCAGTTTCATTTTATTTTCCCACCGCGCATTAAAAGACACAAGTAAAAGCCTCCGACATACCGGAGGGAAAGTTTTCATGTTTAATGACTTCCTGTTATTGATTTGATTTGATCCAAGCGATTGCATCAGCTGGGGAGACGTGATCGCACCTAACCACCCAATGACCCAACAGACACCTTTCAAAGCTCAATAAAACATCCAACGAATCCAGTCAAAGAAACAATAAAGTGCAGATAGGGACTAGTTGGAAGCTGTTGGCTGTGTGTGATTAGTAACCTGAAGGGATTTCATCATGTTTCAACACATAGTCCCTTGTCAGCATGTTGTGTTGCTGAGTCTGTGTTAAAGCAACCTTTCACCTAAGTTGGCATATTTAGTTTAATATCCAACCAACCAGCAGCCAATTCATTCTGTTAGGGACCAAGTTTAAGTCAAATAAATATATGCAGTAATAAAATGGGTTCATTTGCTTTGAAATGCCAATCAGCAGGTCTGTTCTCACATGATCTTATAAGTGGAATTGGTCTTTCTTGACATTTCCTATAGGAAATAAAACCATTGGCATATTGTTAGGGTTAGGCAGCTTTCTTTCTTATCTTGTCCATGTTATCGGTGGTGTCTACCGAAATAGCTGCAGTTACACCTACTGACCCACTGAGGGGGAGGTCATTTCAGTGTAACACCAAAAGTAGAAGTTTGAGATTATCCTTATAAGGGACTTAACACGTTTGTTGTGATATCCTGAAGACCGGGAATGGGGGTTTGGTTTGTAGACATTCCCCCGCCGATGCTTAAGGAAATCCCTTGTGATTGAGAAGTTTCCATTAGCCTCTTCGAGGAGAGATAGTTTATGCGTGGACATTTATGTACTTCTTGAGCTCCGCTTTGGCAGCCAGTCAGGTCATGGGTTAGCCTAAAATGTAAGCAGATGTCGCCAATAAATACAGTAGAACAGTACGGCTGTTATGGTGGCCGCTCAGGAATAGAACCCGAAGGACTGTGTCCCCATGGAAACCAATCGGAAGTCTGCTTTCAAATTAGAAAGTCTTCAGGGAGAATAGCTAATACATTGTCTCGATCGACAGTTTCATTTGAAGTAACGTTTTGGCAAGGAAAAAACTGTTGAATGAAAATTCGAGGGTCATACAGAATGGAAGGGTGAATGATAAGGAGAGAGCCCGTGAGATGCAGCCTGCTGCATTGGCTCTTTTCTCTTGTAGTCGAGTGATGAGGTCATTTAACAAACCTTAATCAACCAAAGACCGCCAAATTGTTATGAGGAAATAGTATCTCATTGTAACAGCGTTTGTATATATTTGATCATGACAAGCAATGAATGAATGAATCCTATGGTACGATTCCAGCTTTTAAAACATGCCCTCTGTACATTTTGTACACACACAGACAAACAAAGCTCACAAGACAAAATGCCAGATAATAGTAAACATACACAAAACTGTCCTTAAACTACTCTCAACCTTATTCTGTCTGTCTGTCTGTCTGTCTGTCTGTCTGTCTGTCTGTCTGTCTGTCTGTCTGTCTGTCTGTCTCTCTCTGTTGTTTACTACTTGTGTCCATGTGTGCATTTTTGTATGTGTGTGTGCGTGTTTGTGTGTGTTGGATGTTAGCTTTAGAGGATTTGTTGAATTATTTATTTTTGTGTGTGTATGAGTGTGTGTGTGTGTGTGTGTGTGGTTGTGCGTGTGCACATGTGTGTTTGTGTGTATGTGTGCCTCTCTCACTGTTGTACGTTGACTCATAAGTTCATGTCATGAATTTGAATGTCATAGTAAATCCTCATGGTTTTGACTATACACACTCACCCATATCAAAACACCCCCACACACGTCCACAAATACATAAATAGACACACACACACACACACACACACACACACACACACACACACACACACACACACACACACACACACACACACACACACACACACACACACACACACACACACACACGGATAGCTTTACGAAAAGCACATTTTGGGTGTGTTTATTTCCAGTGTTCAGAGGAAACTGTGATGTTCTCTTGGTTATGTTCTTATCCACAGATTCCAAACTAAAACTGTGTCATTAAATAAATCATATTAATCTTGGCTGGGTGAAACCAAAGGGGTTCCCGACAAACTTCAGTGAACACTAGTGAAGACCAGTGGGGTCTCCATGGATACGGGAATCTGAAAA
>NC_044057.1:23892736-23905236 GCF_902167405.1 Gadus morhua
GATAGAAGGAACAGTACACACTGTCCTAGTTTCCACAGAAAACACGCTCTTTTCTTTCTCTCTCTCTCTCTCTCTCTCTCTCTCTCTCTCTCTCTCTCTCTCTCTCTCTCTCTCTTAGTCTCTCTCTCTCTCTCTCTCTCTCTCTCTTAGTCTCTCTCTCTCTCTCTCTCTTAGTCTCTCTCTCTCTCTCTCTCTCTCTCTCTCTTTCTCTCTCTCTCTCTCTTAGTTTCTCTCTCTCTCTCTCTCTCTCTCTCTCTCTCTCTCTCTCTCTCTCTCTCTCTCTCTCTCTCTCTCTCTCTCTCTCTCTCCCTTTCTCTGAAAGTTGGTGAAGCAGCAAAGTACAGGAACCAATTCCACGAGAGCCGAGCAAGTTGTTGAGTTAGCGTTTTGCAGCGCGATCTGACACACGCTTGAGCGGACCGCGCACCCGGGATGGCTCTCATTCTGCGCCCCTCCTAGCTTGTGTAAGCCTGGTTAAGGCTTAGCTATGGTTCCACGTCGATGCAATGCAAGTTTACAGACCCATTACGTACTGGCGGACCCTACTTGCGTCCACTGCAAGGGCCTGACGTGCACATCCTAAAAATAGTAACCTTCGAGACGCAGCAGCAAGGGCTTGACTGGTCCGCTAACTAAAACCCGACTCAGAACCAAAACAGGTTCACGACTGCGTTGGAATGCGGTGTCATTGCGTTGCGTCGACATGGAACCATAACTCAGCCTTCAGTGTTAGTGTGTGAGTTAACGGTTATTGAGAGATAAAGTGAGGGGTGATGAAGGGGGGAAGGTTAGGCCAGGAGGATCGGGAGTGAGTGGGTGAGTGTGTGAGTTTAGGGGAGGATGAGGAAGACAGGAGGGCTAAAGATAGAAGATATTCCACACTAAATATAGAGAGACTGCAGGATGCTCCAGGACTCTGAGGATGAGTCAACGCTCCAAGCGACGCACTGGAGATCTCCTCTGATTTCCCTTCATGTTTTTTTTTCGTCCATTTGAACCATTTATGACCTTTGAAATCAATTCATAAACTGAAGGCTTGAGAACATTTCCTGGTAGACAAGGCAGATCTTCATTTGTAATTTGTGTTAGCAGAGTCAGACACTTTTATCCAAAGCATACATCTCAATTTCTTTCCATTTTCCTTCTTCTTTCTTTCGTTTATCATTTCATAATAACGTCTCTCTCTCTTATCATTAAACATGTTGATTTTTTAAAATTGAGATTAGCTACAGTTTCCTACAGTTTCCGCAAGAAACAAGCCTCAAACCTCTTCTGAATCGGTGCGTGCGTTTGCGACTGTGCGTGCACGCGGGATTCGTTTTCGATGACGCCATACCCTAACCCAGTCCCCCCACTAAAACATTCCCCACTACACCACTGCTGTCAATCACCCACCCACTTTATCCTATTTCCCATGGGGCCGGGATCAAAGAGGGGCAGATCTGTGGACGATGGGACCCCCACGCGTCAGCTCCCACCTCCATGCGCTTGTGTCAGCTTGAACACGTGATGTCATCCTCACAGGGGGTCACGGAACCATCAGAAAAGGGGAAGTGAACGCTGGCACGAGTCCATTATGGAGAGAGCAAGAGCAATGTGTCAATGAAATGTGTATGAAATGTTATTCATGTACATATACTGCATGGATACATACATAGGGAAAAATATATACCTGTATGTACTCACCTGTGTTTCTATAGAGTATGTCTATGGATATAGATGTATTTATACAAATACTGTATTTCTACTGTACTTATACTAAGGGTTCACAAACAGAGCGAACAGGAAAACGAAGCAGGGAGGTTTGGTGCTACAAAACAAACAAACCCTTTCAACCCTGTTCAAACCAGAGCTTTATGACGCAAGTATAAAAAAGAAAAAGGATAATTCAACGCACACACTAAACTGAAGCTTCAAGTTTATCATCGATTCTTTGATTTTCGCCGCTCGGATGGTAACACAAAGCTTCCATGCTCTTTGCAACGTACCTCGTCTATACTTCTCTGAGGAGAGAAGAAAGGAGAGCAGAAAATGAATGGAGCCATGAAACCCTGGTTGAAGGTTATCATTAAAGGTCCGCCGAGGCCCCTCCTCTTAAAAGTGTGTATGCTCCACGCAAAAAGAGGCCCAACCCCAGACACTTTGAATAACGGCTGTGGAAAAACACAGACCAACAGACCTATAAAAACAGACACAAGGCCTCAATACAGAAAGGCAGAGAGGGCGCTGAACCCGAATGCCTAAGCCAGCCAGTATGTGAGAACACAGTGGGGATATTAAACTCTCTGGAGCAGCTGTTGAGCTGCTCCACCACCACCATCACCACCAGCTTTCTTAAAGGGTTTGCTGACTGGGGCACAGTGGCTGGCACTGGGCCAGTTCATATCATCAATTATAATCGTGACTACACAGGCAGCTTGGAGGCCGCCCATTAAGAGTGACCTTGAGCCTCCATACCCTGAAGCTCCACCGGCAACCCACCGATCTGTGCCTCCCTCTGAGTACCAAACAAGCTGTTTCTCATGAACGATCACGCTCATTGTAGGACCGTGCATGTCAATCCCAACATGCTTAATAAACAACCACATTTGAATGTCTCGCTCTCTCTTACACACACACACACACACACACACACACACACACACACACACACACACACACACACACACACACACACACACACACACACACACACACACACACACAAACACACAGAATCACACACACACACACACAGAATCACGTGCACCTGATACTGAACTACTTTGGGGACTAGGGCAAAGGTCTGGATTGGGTGACCGATGTGTGTGTGAGAGCGAGAAAGGGGGGGAGAGAGAGAGAGAGAGAGAGAGAGAAAGAGAGAGAGAGAGAGAGAGAGAGAGAGAGAGAGAGAGAGAGAGAGAGAGAGAGAGAGAGAGAGAGAGAGGGAGAGAGAGAGAGAGAGAGAGAGAGAGAAAGAGAGAGAGAGAGAGAGAGAGAGAGAGAGAGAGAGAGAGAGAGAGAGAGAGAGAGAGAGAGAGAGAGAGAGAGAGAGAGAGTGAATGAGTTTGTGAGTGAATGATAGTGTGTGTGTTTGTGTGTATGTGTATGATTGAGTCTAAGAGGTTAATGTGTGTGCGTGAGTGAGTGACAGTGACTGACAACTAATTAAACAGTGAGTTGGTTTTATGATTAAGTTTGGCTGGACAACTGGCTAGCTGGATAGCTAGCTAATGCGCAAGGATAATTAGTATCCATGGGACAACATATTTATCAAATCCAAACGATGATTCTGTCTCTCCATCTTCCTGTCTTTGTACCTGTCTGTCCCCAGGTACGTCTAGCTGTCTGCCTGTCTGTCTGTCTATCTGTCCCTGACCCTGTCTGCGTGGCATAGAGCCAGCAGCCTCCCTGGCTAAGATTGTACTCCACTAATGCATGTGACAGTGTGCCAGCGTGGGATAAATATAGAACATCCTTCTTAGATGGGCAGCATTCCAGTGTGACCGGCGACTACATACCAGCTGGCCTAGAGGCTTACCAATCCCGGCTTCCTGCTTCACTATCACTGGTTTGAAGAATAGGCCCACTAGGGAATGTCTGGTCTACATTGATGCTAGTTCATATTTTGTCATGTAGCAGACACCTTTATCCAAAGGGACTTGCATCCAATTAATGATAGGGGGTAGGGGTTAGAGCATCTTGATCAAGGATCCATACAGGTAGACGGATTGAACCCAGAACTCATCCTTCATCTGGAGTTAAAATACCCACTAGACTGAGGCCCCGTTTACACAAAGGGAAAACGCAGATATTTCCACGCGGTTTGGCCTCTCATTTACACGAAAACCCAGTTATCACAGAAAACGATTATTTCTAAAAACTCCGGTTCTGAGTTGTCGTTTCAACTGGGGGAAACTGGGTTTTAGGTTCTCAAGCGAAACATTATGCGCCAGAAAATGCTTAACGCCATGTGAGCGCCATTGATTTGAAAGGAACAGGAAGTCGCACGTGTTATTCGTTGCTGTTGATTCGTAGTTATAATGGCGCTCGATGGCGTATTTATGGGGATTGATGTAAATTACAACTTTTTTGAAAACACATGTGTGCACAATGTTATTTTTTGAAAACAGAGTGGGGGAAATATTTGTTTCTCTAAATACCCTGCTTTGTATAAACATGGCCTAAGATCCTAACCTCCATGAAGCAGGTATGGGTCATCTTGAAGAAGGAAGGATGCCTACAGCTCAGGCCCTGGACATTGGGAATTGAACCCAGTATCTTTTGGATGGGAGTCTGACCGTGGCCACTACATTACTATCTTGGCCCTTCATGGGGTCGAGGCTTTCTTCCGGATCGTCTTACAATACATTGAGTATATAACATTGAGAATCAAACCACTTGCACTGGCAGTGTTAACGACAAGCTTCACTAGTTGAGCTAGAACGGACCTCTTGAACCTTTGTACCTTGAGTGCTGCTCTGGCTGTGTTGGTGCTTGCCTTGAGGGAGAAAATCTTTGGATAATGTTGCCTTGTTTTAGCCTGGTTCTACCAGACTCTCGTACTTCACTTCATTTCATTTCATTTGTGCAGAGAGTCTGGACCTAATCAATTGACAAACGTTAACTCACCTGAAGGCGGGTGTCTGTTGAAGTCTAAAATGATTGGATCTGCCCAGTGCCACTCTGGATCTGCCATAACCAATCGCTAACGTTGGGTTGTGACGTATGTCATACGCCGGGAATCACGCGCAGGTTGTACACAAACCAAACACCTTGCGCGTCTGCACGAAAATGTCCGTCAACGACAGCTGCAGGTTTTGTTCGTCGAATTTAATTTATCAGGGAAAAATTGCACATTGTAAATCAACTACCGACCTACAACAACAACTCAAACTGGCGTACGACTTCATCGTCATTGTTCTCAGACACGCCCTCTGTTCGCTGATTGGTGGCCGCTGTGGCGGCACAAGAAAACCAAATTACATGCAGCAGGTCCAGACCTAGTACTGAAGGGAAATTCAAATTGAGCGGAAGTACTTAGGCGGGCGGAGCCAGGCTAGCCTTGTTTGAGATTTGTAGTAGAATTGTGATTATTAGTCGGTTATAAATTCCCTCAGATGCATATCTTTTAAAATAGGGATTGACTTGATTTGATAGTGTGTTTGACCTCACTTTGACCAACGAGAGGAGTTGTGGCTGGACTCCCTCCCTGTGTGATGCGCTATTAAACTATGTTAAGGCAATACTAGTGTTTAGTGAGTTGCTAACATTACCAGGTCTAAGGATTCTGCTCCCTGCGTAGCTTAATTATTAACTAAGCCTCATGGCTTAATGTTTTAATAACTACATCGAATGCTTCACTACCTTTGAGAACAGGTAGTAACGTGCAACGAATGAGTTGACACAGGCCAGATAATGTATCATTTAAGGACATTTAATAATGTGTATCTGGGCAAACAATAGTCAGAAATAGCAATGCTATTATTCTAATAACACACAGACATAGTCATACACACACATGCATGCACACACTCACTCACATATTCCAACACACACGCGCTCGCACACACACAAATTCTGGCACACACATAACACATGTGGATGTAGATCAACATGCAGATTTTCTCTCTCTCTCTCTCTCTCTCTCTCTCTCTCTCTCTCTCTCTCTCTAAGAAACACACTCCTTTACACCCACACCCTCCCAAGCAAACATAGGCTCTCTGCGACACACATGCACAAAAACACACACTCACACACACTACAAACCACAGCGACACATACAAACTCTCAGGCTCTCTGTCTCACACATGCACACGCAGGTACAAGCAGATACTCACACTGTCACACGTGCACACCCTCAGTCAGTCTGCCACGCAGGTGCACGCACGCACACATACAGATACACACACACACACGCACAAACACACACACACACACACACACACACACACACACACACACACACACACACACACACACACACACACACACACACACACACACACACACACACACACAGCGGGTATTAAGGTCAGAGTTGTCAGGCAGCCCTTCAAAGACATGCTGAGGTCTATTATTACTGTCCATGCTGTGCACAGACACTTGTGCACGGACGGCCTGGTACAGACGCTCACACCTGCAGCAGACGGAGAAGCCCTCATATTGCCACACCACAGGCCCCTACTGCACTGCACCACACGTGTGCACATGTGTGTGTGTGTGTGTGTGTGTCTGGTTGTATAGCTGCATTGGATGTGTATTTTGTGCGTGCGTTTTGTTTTGTCATCGATGACATTGTGTTTGTGTGTGGTTATGTTTTGACCACACAATGTGTGTGCGAATATGGTTATGCGTGTGTGCGTGTGTGTGTGTGTGTGTGTGTCTGTGTGTGTGTGTGTGTGTGTGTGTACATGCTTAGGTGTTAGCCTGTGTGCTAGCCACCTGACTCTAAGCAGGTCTATTATTAACAGACGTCAAAGAGTCATGGTCTGGTTAATATTAGACTTAAAAGAGAGACTTAGTGGTTCAAACGGTTGTCGGTTAACTAGGCAAGCAGTTAATTCTGAGTGCTGCCTGTGTGCACTTGAGCCAATAGGCTAGCTTTCTACTTTTCGGGAGGTTTGGCTCAACTAAATACACTTTGAGGTGAAATAAGCAACTGACATTTCACAGCTATGGCATTTCATTGAGTGTTTGTGACAGCGTAAATTCGACATTTGACAAACTTCTGGGGGTACAGATTGTTATGGTTTTAATTAGAATATTTGATTGGAGATTCGTTTTTCTTTTTTTTTTATTGCCAGACCAGTGAACACCACCGCACCCAATCTGTCCATCCCTCATAACTACAAGTCTGTGTGTCTTCATAAATAATAAAGGCTAAGCTGCGTCAAACATTTAAACGAGCCGGTTCCTTGTTTTTTTTCTAACAAATCTCTCTCTTCCTTTCGCCTGGTTACATACTTCTAATACTTCAGGCTATGATGAAACAATAACACGCTAGCACAGGTAGTAATCACTGTTACGTTTGTGTGTTTTGGGGGGGTTGCGGTGGTTGTGGTGATGTTGAGCTGAGCGTCGCGGCGTCCTCTGCTGGCCTCCGCGGGTACTCCACCAACCGCTCCCCTGCTATACTCCAGACTCTGACTCCCCGGCTCTCATTCATGAGAGGAAGATGGCGGACTGCGCTTCACTATTAGATGAGGAACTCTCTTCCTTTGTCTTCAATTACTTGACAGAAAACTCTGACAGTCAGGTAAGAATTTACGTCTTTTAACAAGAGTGGGTCTTGGGCTATCCGTGGCGGTATTCGTTTTTTGTACGTTACCGCCGTGCCGCCGGTGATCACTGGTTTAACGCGGGCTTGCAAGCGGCTGTCGGCAGCATCTCAAAGCCGGTGCGTTGAGCTCCACCGCTGTGTCTTGACGTCTGGCGTTCACGTGGACCTCTGGAGGAATTGTCATCAGCATGCCTGGTGTGGCAACGTGTTCAAACGAAAATATAACGAATACACACACACTTCGTGGCGTTAACCCCGGGGGCTTTCGCTGTGTGTCAGTTGGGTTGATTTACTATGCAAAGGAGAGGATTTAAAACTTTTGGCGCTATCGGAGGAAGTTTGTATGCCGTGCTTGCGTGGACCGCGGTTACCGGCACGTGGAGTGGTGTGGACTGTGGAAGTTATAGGGGTTGGACAACTGTCAAAAAATATGATTTTCTCATCGGGCTGTTTGTGTTAAGTGCAAGGAACATAGCTTAGTTGCGTCGTGCTTTGCTGCAGTAGGCTTTTGGGCTATAGACCTTTCAGCGATGGGGGTATTTTGAAGCGGACGACGGCGGATGGTTTATGCATACTGCCCCGTTTCAGACACTAGGTGAGGTGGTGTAATTTATCCACCCGGTGGATTTCCACTCAGAGTAAGCCGCTTGCAACCATACGGCATGCGGGGCTTAGGTAAGGAGAGGAGGCGACACACCGGGGAGTCATTCGATCCCTCCAGGTCTCAAAGTTTAACTCCCAGATACAATGTCGAACCCAATTGATCAGGTATCAAAGAGGACATCTCCCACATGTCCACAACAGAGGGATAGAGTACGGGTGAGATCTAGTCAATGATTTGGTCAAGGCGTGGAAACTTCACGCGATTTACCTTTTGTAATCGATTGCGTAATCGCCACCAGACGAGGTCGTTACGTAGCAGCCAAGTGTGCTGCAGGCACAGTCCGGCGTTGAGTAGTAGGCTAGTGGTGGAGTGACAGTTGAACCGCTGTTCACTTGATTGGTTTAAAACTGGATCGACTCGCAAATGATCTTCAAAGCCTTCAGCCGAGAAACGGCCGTAAACACATATTCACACATCACATGAACGATCCGTGCGTTTATGCAGCAATGATTTTTTTTTTTTTTTTAAATAGTCCCAACGATTTCACTTTCAAACGGGAGCTTATTGTCACCTATGCAGATTCATTAATTTGGTGTTGTTTGTTTGTGCGTTAGAGTCTATGCGTGCATGGAGTGTGGCTGTGCTCGTTGGACCCGCTGTCGCCATCGGTTATTTATAATTCGCAGCAGTCACGTGCGGACACCATCTCACGTAAACGCTGCTGCGAAAATTCCTGTTTAAATAAGCGTGAATAACGAAGTAGTACTTCACCGACCGAGGAGGGGAATCTGAAACGATCATCGCAAATGATGATGCCACAAGGCATGGTAATTCACCACCATCCTCAAAACTGTTCCCCAAAGGGGCAAAGTTCCCACCGGGAAATATTGACGTGTATTAGCTATGCATATAACATTTTGACAGGTCGTGTCGGTACTCTGGATAGCCTACTATATTTTTTATCTCTCTCTCTCTTCCTTTCTCTTCAAAGAAAGTCATTACCAAACTGGGCCGGGTTATCTATTTTATAAAAGCCATGTTAATATTTACATGGGGTTATTAAGCTGATATGCACTTTTTGTGGTATCTACATTCCTCTCTCTCTCTCTCTCTCTCTCTCTCTCTCTCTCTCTCTCTCTCTCTCTCTCTCTCTCTCTCTCTCTCTCTCTCTCTCTCTCTCTCTCTCTCTCTCTCTCTCTCTCTCTCTCTCTCTCTCTCTCTCTCTCTCTCTCTCTCTCTCTCTCTCTCTCTCTCTCTCTCTCTCTCTCTCTCTCTCTCATTGTAATACTACTCTATCCTCGTGACTGGAGTTACAGAAGGGGCTCGCTGCTGCTGCAGTCATGTGACCACGTTCCGCTGTGCGTAGTAGTGAGGGGGGGGGGGGGGGGGGAGAGGCACTGACGTAGATGACAAGCGGCCCTCCTCCCCTAGGAAGCATGTGACTCTCTTCCCTCTCGCTCTTGACTATTTTCCACTCTGCCATATGTTAAGATACAGTAAGATTAAAGTGATGAGATATGATTTCACAAAAAACGGTGTTTTATCTGATTCAAATTAGTTTAATGAAATGTTATACATGCACTACCTTTCTATAGCACTGTTTCTTTATTTAGCAGGTAGATTTGATTATAGATTATTTAACAATTTGGAGCAAATTGAAGTTCTACTTGCTTATTTATTTCTCATAATCACTAGGTCACCGAGTGTCTATGTTGGGTAGTTCCCTGTGACACTATCTGGTTTTGGTGGTTACCGGTTGAGATGTCTCTGTGAAACTGACAGTTTGTAAAGCAGACTAGTGCTTTGAGACACAGCAAGAAAAAAAAAGAGTACATATAATGCTGACACAACCACAGAAGTACATAGACAGTTTTTATAGTTTTAAAAAGCTGTCCTGCTAGTTCAGTTTGGGGAAGGGCTAACCTAGCTAATGCGCGCAGAGACTGATTAGTGACACTGTATACTAGCTAGCTGCTTCCTTCTGTCAGTCAACTCCCTAAGCCTGGACGCCTGATACCATGCCTGTGTGTGTGTGTGTGTGTGTGTGTGTGCGTGTGCATGTGTGACTTCTGTAAGACCGGCCTATCAGGTGCTAGTATTAGGCTAGATTTCCAGAAGAAGCCACATGGTAATTCCTAGGACGGATCTTGAGTTGCCATTGGTAGAAACTAGAGAGAGAGAGACTAGAGAGACAGACGGATGGACAGATAGATGAACAGATAGACACATGGACAGAAAGATGGATGATGAAGTTGCATTTGGGCCATCACCCCCAAAGGGGTGTGTGTGTTTAGCTGCCGGTCTGTCTACCTACGTTGCGATGCGTAAACAATCTTTACCTCTATCCCTAGCATTATATTCACATCGACCCCTTCCTTTGAAAAATCCTGCATTTCAATTCACGATCGGTCTAGCTAGTTTGTTGGACACACGCACAAGCACGCACGCACACACACACACATACCAGTGATCTTCTAGTCTGCCTTTAAATAGCAGGCAGTCAGCTAAACAGTCAGCAACTGCAATGTTTCTCTTCTCTCCTCTCTTCCTTTCTCCTCTGATCCTCTCTCGCCTCTTTCTCTTCTCCTCTCTCTCTCCCTCTCTCCTCCCCTCTCCTCTCTGCTCTCTCTGTGTCGTGATGTGAAATACTGCAGTGTTATGTGTTCGGCTTGCTTGCTGTCTCATTCTGACTCACTGGCCCTGCTTACACACACACACACACACACACACACACACACACACACACACACACACACACACACACACACACACACACACACACACACACACACACACACACACACACACACACACACACACACCCATCCATAAATACATGCTATACATGCATACATACACACATACACAAAGATAGTTCTGAATGATTTTCCTGACTCCTATAGCATGAGCCATCTTTTGTTTTCAACATTGTTTTCTCAGGGATGATAGATGTCACACAACCGCATATAATCAGCGATCTTATCTGATATGACAGACAGGCAAAAGCTCTCCGTTACCTTCATGCCATCGTGCACAGCGTCCCTCCATCCATATGGATGAGTGCACGGACGGACACATGCACATGCACGTTCACTCGGGCTCCACGGCGTCTCCCCTGGTTCCCTTGATACGGACTGAAGGGCAACGTAGTGAATCAATGCAACGCACAGACACGGAACGCGGCAACTCATTTTGTTCTGGTGTGAATATCTGTAATGTTAAGATGGGGAATTAGGATAACTTTCAGTGATGGCGTCGTGTGAGTTACTGCCCTCTCCTCACTGCTGTGTGTGTAGGGTTAGGGTGTGTAGGGTGTGTGTGTGTGTGTGTGTGTTAGTGGCAGAGAGCGTGCTGCGAATATGGCTTGTTCCTCCGCATAACCCCTGAGATCGAAACATCCGGCTCAAAGGATCAGCACTCGGGGGTGTGTGTGCGTGTGTGTGCGTGTGTGTGTGTGTGTGTGTGTGTGTGTGTGTGTGTGTGTGTGTGTGTGTGTGTGTGTGTGTGTGTGTGTGTGTGTGTGTGTGTGTGTGTGTGCAAGCGCATACATGTGTATTTGGGCAACGGTAGGTAAGAGAGCTCTCAATAATTAATTGCATGGTGATTCCTCATCTGCTACATCAGGCTGTTTGCTCACCCAGACACGAGGGGCCGTTGCTACGACCATTTAATAAAG
Source organism: Gadus morhua (assembly GCF_902167405.1). NCBI lineage: Eukaryota > Metazoa > Chordata > Actinopteri > Gadiformes > Gadidae > Gadus > Gadus morhua. The sequence continues at coordinate 23,904,278 of NC_044057.1, forward strand.
TGCTGGTCATTGATGGTGGGACTGCGTTATTAAATGATTAATACGCTTCTATTAAACACATGTCTGTCAAGTGTGACCCTTCTACAACCGCTATTCCTTCAGCCTTCTTGACACATCACACCGCAACCCTCTGGGGGTCAGAGATCAGTCATAAGGCAATGAACAGAGAGATAAAACGCTGCATTTTCAAGAAAAATAAACAGTATGCAACATTGGATTTATATATTACATGGATTTATGTTGAATGCATAAGGATGATTTTTTTTATGAATACAGTATAGCCTACTGTATAGTATATTCCATGGAATTTGCGGATAAATATATATTTAGATTTTTGGTAATACACTTTTCCTTCAAGCAAATGTTCTGTCTACTTCTTTTTTTGTGATTCACACCTTTCAATATTCACTTCAGGACATTAAGTCGGTGATCATTTTCTGGGGGAGGATCCAGAGAGGTTGGCAAGTGTGGTGATGGTGAATATGCAGAACTCTGTAGCATTAGGTTGTGTAACTGCTGTTTAATTTTCCCAGCATGCCTTGCTGCAGTGGAGAGAGCAGGAGAGCCTGCTTTGCATACAGATTCCCCACAACCTTTCCTGGCTCACGTCTGAATTCAAAACAACACAAAAAAATATTGATCAGATTTAAGGTTAAATAAATGAATGACTGTGTGTGTGTTTGCTTTCTCAGATGTGTGTCTTTTATCAGCTGAGAATTCAATCATTGAGGAGGATGTGGTGACAGTGTATATACGTGTGTTTGCGCACGTGTGTGTGTGTGTGTGTGTGTGTGTGTGTGTGTGTGTGTGTGTGTGTGTGTGTGTGTGTGTGTGTGTGTGTGTGTGTGTGTGTGTGTGTGTGGTGTTGGGGGAGTGAAGTTGTCCTTAGCTAACCTTTGCTCATGATTTGTATTCATTACAGCATCTCTGTTGCTGTATTGATACTGTCAACACTTGTA
>NC_044057.1:23910236-23917736 GCF_902167405.1 Gadus morhua
ATTCGGCCCTGAATCTGAGACCCAGAGTAAAGGTTGGATACTCCCTGCTTGGCTCACCTAAGCCCTCCTGTGATAGACTGACAGACAGACAGACGAAGGCAGAGAGACAGATAGACAGCTAATCTGTGTGTTTATGTATGTGTGTGTGTGTGATAATGTGAGTTGATTAAGGGGAGCCGTCTCTAGCCCGGGCGCGTGCAGAGTGGGACATTCTTGAACACTTGACCCTCCGAGGTATTGTGACCACGGGCGGTCCTAGATAGCATGTTGTTGACCAATAAGCTTGCACGCTGGACACAGTGTCCGGCCAGCCCCGCCCACTTCTTGACCGACCGCTGAGGGTGTTGAATACTGTTCCACTGAACACTGCTAGGGTGTTGGTTTGAGCGGGTATACGATGACTTGATCAGTATTGGGAAAGAACAAGATCTTGCATTGTGATTGAATCATTTCCAAATTTCTCAATACGCTCCCATGAAAGAGCAACACATTACACACAAACATACACACACACACACACACACACACCCTCTGCCGGTACTTGCCCTACCTTCCAGCCAATCACAGGCCTCCAGGGGTCAACCAGTCCATTTCTGTAACTTACGTTGATGACATCATCAAAGCAAGCACAAAGTCCTTTACTTTCACAATCTCTCTATCACTCTCTCTCTCTATCTCTCTACAACTCCTACTCTGTCCAATGCTTTTTCTCTTTACCTTATCTATTTCTTTTGCCAGTTTTATCTTACCGACAGTTTTTTTGACTCCATCTCCAAATCACACACACACACACGCAAGCAAGCACCCATACTTACACAGATATGCACACACACAAACGCGCTCAGTGATTTTCCATGTCATTCCCGGAACAACAATGCTTACATGGTATCTTGCCTTTGAGGTGTGTGTGTGTGTGTGTGTGTGTGTGTGTGTGTGTGTGTGTGTGTGTGTGTGTGTGTGTGTGTGTGTGTGTGTGTGTGTGTGTGTGTGTGTGTGTGTGTGTGTCAGGTGAATAGGGGTTAAAAAGTAATGGAATAGGTGTACCAGTGTTTGTGTGAAGGTCACTTATGTTTGTCACCCAACATAAACGTCCACTCCCCACATGGACACAAGGTCACACATGAGATGAAATGTCCAAGCCAGCGTTATTTATTGTTACCTATTCCAAGCTAACTAGCTGTGTGTGTGTGTGTGTGTGTGTGTGTGTGTGTGTGTGTGTGTGTGTGTGTGTGTGTGTGTGTGTGTGTGTGTGTGTGTGTGTGTGTGTGTGTGTGTGCCTGCGAAAAAGAGATGGGGGGGGGGGGGGGGTATATAATTCATGCAGAAGTATTAGAGTTGTATATTGGACCAACACATTAATATGAAAAACAACCAGCACTATCCCAGCCAAGCATGAACTCTACCGCACAGTACAATGAATTGAGCTCAGACTGTCAAGCATCAACTAATAAACTAATTGGTAGGAGCATTCAGAACCATTGTTATTACTATTGCCTTTCTGGGGTCAGATATAGCAGAAAGATAAACAAAGGGTGGTTTTTATAACTGAAACTGAGAGACAACAAGTATTCTGCTTTCCAGCAGTGGGCTCTAATATTTTGTAATTTCACCAAACCATCATCAACATCTTCTGATGAGTGACTAAGCAATAAACGGATTATGGCTTTGAAAAGGGTGGTGCTAGCGATCTATGATTACTACCCGAGTTTGACACAAACCGACACCAACAAACCAACAACAACTTACAAACCATAATCAAACAGGCCTTGTCCATGGACAATGTTGAACATAAATCTGTGTGTGTGTGTGTCAGGGGGGTAGGGTTGTGTGCTGGGAAACTTTTTTATTCGAGGGAGTGTGTTTGGGTGTGTGTGTGTTTTTACTTCTGTGTGTGTGTGTGTGTGCGTGATTCAAAATAAAGCAAGTCTTTTGAAGTTCAAAGCCCACTGGACTGATGACCGTACACCATTTTATATATTCAACACAGCTGCACACACACACCCACGTGCACACACATGCACGTGCACACACACACACACACACACACAGAGGGCACACACTCACAATGTAAAGTTCAAGTGAAGAGCACCATCTATAATACTCACTTCCTGTCCTTCAAAATTCGTTATTCTTTTATATTTTTGTGTCCATTCGATTCTTTTTACATTGTATTTTCTTCAGAGGTTTTATATATTTTGTTTTTCTAAGATAATCATACATATTTCACTTGGGATGATAACATTCTGCACATCTACACGTTTCCTTTGTATCTCGAACATCTAGTTGAATCAGTGTATGGAACCTCAAAGTGTAAAACCGACTAACTCTCTGGCTAGGGACAAAGTGTGTGTGTGTGTGTGTGTGTGTGTGTGTGTGTGTGTGTGTGTGTGTGTGTGTGTGTGTGTGTGTGTGTGTGTGCGCGTGTGCGTGTGGTCAATAAGCTCCTGCTAATTCCTGGTTATCTCCTCACATTGAGTTAAGCTGCCCAACTGTCCTACCATTAGCTTACAGCTAGTTGTGGGGTGTTAAAGTTAATCAAATGGCAGGCTGACTTGCTTAGAAGTAGTGGAAGATTGTGTTCCCTTTTCACTTCACATTTCATCTTTATTGTATATGGTTGCCTTAGTTTTTTTTTTAAATAACTCAGCCTATATCCTTAGTCTGGGTAGCCCCGCCCTTTTTTCCGGCGAATTGAGTTCACCGTGCACAAGGGTCTGGGGAAGAGCAATACATTTCTTTCTGCTTCCGATACGTTTTTGCGGGAGGGGAGCCAATCATCGAGCTGGCTCATCCCCTTGGCGCGCTATTGGCTGGTTTAACACAATGACGACAGGGAAGTTACGGCAAGCAGCCAATCGCGTACAGAGTCAGTTGGACTAGGCCTGTTGATCACGCCTCTGGTGCTGAAGAAAATGACAGCAGCTTCCCCAGACCAACTTGCGATCTACGATTGGCTAGGTCTGGTAATAGCCAGGCTACTATATCTATATCCTTTCATCCACAAAAACGGATTATTTTCTTTTAAAGTCAGGTTGTTTTGTAGTCATTGGTCATCAATCTAAACTGGTCGGCCAGCATGACCTGAATGCATTTAGTTGATAAGCATGCTAAAGTTCATGGCTCTAAATGCTTAAATCATCAATATACTGATTGTTCTCACTCTAATTTAGTGTGTTCGAAATTAGACGTACATACACAAAATCAAACAAACCACACAAGAATTATACTGATGATAATTTTCCTGAGCTAAATGGTAAAAGCTAAAACGGCCTTAAGATAGAATACTTAATGTAATTGGCTATGGTTCTTAGGTCAAAGGTTAAATTAGCACAAGCTGCTGAGAGAGAGAGAGAGAGAGAGAGAGAGAGAGAGAGAGAGAGAGAGAGAGAGAGAGAGAGAGAGAGAGAGAGAGAGAGAGAGAGAGAGAGAGAGAGAGAGAGAGAGAGAGAGAGAGAGAGAGAGAGAGAGAGAGAGCGAGAGAGAGAGAGAGAGAGAGAGAGAGAGAGAGACCCAACCATCCTTGTTCAGCCTAACGATGGATCAGAGAAAGGCCATAGAAAGAGCATGACCTAGGCCAAGAGATACGGCAAAGGGCAAGTGAGGAGAAAGAGTGAGTGTGAGATTCAGCAACATTCAGCCCCATCTCTCTAATGGATCTAACTAAATGTCATCCACTTGGAGAGGAAATGCTGAGATTTAGAGACGCATAAATTTGCTAAATGCTTATCAGTTGTTTGTGCCTTTTGTAACTAACTACTTAAAATAAACAGTGTGTGTGTCTCTCTGCGAGAGCACTTTAGTGTACATGCTCGTGTCTTTGCACCTGTGTGTGTATGTGCGTGCACGACTCAAAAGAAAGCAAAGCTCCCTGGGCGATTATGCGCGTATCGATTTGTTCCCGTGTTTGTCCCTCCTTGTGCGACCAGGTGTGTCCACGCTCATGCATATTGATGCATGAGCGTGCGTGTGTCTCTGCCATTGCAACTGTGCAGGTGTATATTGAGCAGAAAAGGCAATCGAAGTTTGCACTTGTGTATGTGTACGTGTGTGTGTGATGATACAGGGAGCAGCCTCAGTGATTATGTGTCAGAGACATCCCTCATGATTCTCAAGGACATGAGGTGATTGGCTCTCCTGTGTGTGTGTGTGTGTGTGTGTGTGTGTATGTGTCTGTATGTGTGTGTGTGTGTGATTTGAGAGCAAGTTTGATTTGAGTTGCAGGATATAGGTTCTTTACACACGCATGTCTTCATTCCCAACATCTAAATCTGATTAATTCCCCTTCTTCTCAAATGTGTAATCGCTCCTGAATTCAACGGCCACAGATTGCTCACAAAGATAGGAAAGACACTCCCTTATGATCTCTTTAAGTGAAGCAAGTTTTGTAAGAAGTATGCTATTATGATAGTGTTATGATGATGGTTTCATATGATTTGATTTCGACACCAGTAGTACACTTCAAACTCTAACGACAGAGTGACTTACATATACGGTAATCACATTTTCAAACATTTAATGAAAGGGCATCATCACTAAAAGACAATAAAAATACAATAATTATTTCAAGTTCTAAACTAAACAGATCCGTTGATATTAAATGATGTTAAGGGTTAAATGAGCAGAACAAGCATGAAGTGAATAATTAAACTGGTGTGACTTTAAATCTAATGCACGCAAAGCGCAGAAGGATTGTGGCCATGCTTTAAGGGGGATTCAGACCGACCAATGAGGGATTCAAACCGACAACTCGTTTGTTCTGACTGGACTTGCAGTCCCATTTCCAAGCCCTTGTTCATTGTGTTTACCCTCACACACTCACAGTTTACATGCTGTATTTTAATGTTGTCCTTTGGCCGGGGTGTAAGTAAACATATTCCTGTGTTGTGATTCTGTTTGGCCAGGGTGTGTGTGTGTGTGTCTGTGTGTGTGCCAATGCACGACAAGAGTGATTATTTGTGGTCGAGTTAGAGCGTTTGTGTCTTTGATCCTCATCGCATGTCCTTCAAGGGCCTGCGAAGTATGTTAGCCAACCCCTACCCATGATTTATATTTGTGTGTAAATATCTTTCCCCATTGCAAAGAAAGGTTAGCCTAAGTATAGCATGTCCCACGTAGCCTAGCATGGGCTTCTTAACATGCCAGACTATTATATACCTCACCGCTGTCACCCATAACCTTGGCAGGGTTGGTTTTGTGCCTTGCTAATGGGTATCTTTGCAGAATTAATCAGTTAATCAATGCTACAGTGACCGCAGTTAAGACTGTTGTTGAGCAATTTGGAATGGTTGCACTACTAATTGCCATGTAGCATAACTTTTATATTTAGATATCTGTATCTTGCTGTGGGTATATGCAAGTGTGTGTGTGTGTGTGTGTGTGTGTGTGTGTGTGTGTGTGTGTGTGTGTGTGTGTGTGTGTGTGTGTGTGTGTGTGTGTGTGTATGTCAGTGTTTGTGTGTGTGTGTGTATGTGTCTTTCTTGGAATGCTTGTTGCATTTATGCATACAAATACAGAACAAGCTGTATGTATAGATATATGTAAGCTGTATATATGTGTGTGTGTGTCTGTGTGTGTGTGCTATCTCGGTTGTCCGTTGAACACTGTAAAATATTTATGAGGACGCTCTAATAATAGTCGGCATCCTGTGGTCCGAAGAGGCATATTGTCTGTCGAGTCACATGACCCTCGTGCCGATGCCGCCACAGGACCGGCGTCTCTCTGCCACACAGAAGTTGTCATGAAAGCATTTCCTCGGTTGATATGAAAATTGTCCTGGGATGGATTTCCCCCTGGAGGGACATTTTAAATGAAGGTGTTTGAGTTCTTCAGATACTTCCGAACCAATATATAAACTAAAAATAAATGGCAGACTAAAATCGTCATGAATCTTTTAGCATTTTGACAACTTTATTTTCTTTAGTTTTTATGCTTTTGAAAAGTGTTCTTGGCGGGGGGGACAAAACGTCACAGCAGCAGAAGCAGCCTCGGAGACCTCCCACAATGCATCTGGCCCCAGAAGAGAAGTGTTGGAGGTCACCCTTGGGCAATTGCCCTTCAGAAAACCAGGCGAGCCTTTTTGATCAGTGGCTGTCTTTTTTTAGCCGACAATAAAAACTAAAAATAAGAAGTGCAACTGATTTCTCTACACAGCCCACGGAAGAGAGTAACAGGTTTAATAAACTCACTGGGCATCCCATTCTTTTTTTGTCGAAGCATCTGGTGTCATTGTTTGTGGTGTTATAAAGTGAAGTTGGCTCATAACAAAAAGTGTAATTCGGGTCATTTTTATTGATTGGGAAGTGGGAACTCTGTTGGCAGGCACTAGCAATTCACAGGCGGAACTATAACGATGATTCCCGAATCATCGTTAAAGTGCCCTTTGTTTGGCCGATATTCTCAACTCTAGGTTGTTGTGTCATCAACACTCGTATCACAGACCTTTAAATATATATATCTGTGTTTGGGTGTGTGGGTGTGCATAGCGAGGGGTTTCATATCACCCTGACAATAAATAAATGTCTAGCTTTCTGGCACAGCACTTCCACACAAATAAGCAAGATGGATGTTGTGTCTCATCCGCTCTGCAGCAGTTGTCAACCTTGCAGAAGGTTTCATGCATCACATATGGACTGTATGAAGGTTTAGAGAGAGTGTGTGTGTGTTCCACTGACCTCGATGAGCTTGAGCCCACTATGCTAGGCTAGGGTAGGATAGGCTAGGGTAAGCAGCATCTTTGGATATTAATGTCTAGTCATTTTTTTTGTTTTCTTGGTATTCATGGTGTGTTTCTGCTTGCACTCCTTCATCTCTAGGAGATGGGTGTGCTAGTGTGTGTGTATTTGTGTGCTGCCGGCCTGTGACAGTGATGGATAGGACAACCTGCAGAGTGAGGACATCTGCTGTCATTGTACACACACACACACACATCCACACGCACAGGCACACACAAGCACAGTATGTGACAGCATGTGATAGTGCATGTGCACGCCCTGTCCTGTGATCGGCACATAATTCTGGGTCTCTCTACCCTTTAGACTGGTTGTAGTCCGGATCAAACACACACAGTGTCAGCAACCTGACACTGTGTGTGTCCTAGCAAGCGTTGGAGGTCTTCTCTCTGCTGCCCCCCTCTCACCTTCACCTCATGTAATGCAACTTTAGAGGTGGTAGATTGAGGACATTGGGGTTCCAACGCAGAATATGCTGTGCGGGAACACACTATCATCTGCCTTTTGTTGGACACTTTTGTGCAAAAGCATCTTACTATAGCGTGAGCACATGATGATCTTATCATGCTTGCCGCCCCAGAGAGAATCCAAACCACTCTCCCATGTTCTCGCTATGCTCGGACAGTTAAGCTACACTGACTTGAACATAATTCAAGTTTGAAAAAGACACAAAGGGGGAATCTTTGCTTTAAAATGTGGGCACGTTCGTTCACCGTTATGTGTGCCTGCAATCCCGGTGAGTGAGTGAGAAGCCTTGGCTCGAGTAGCTGTA